>NC_080052.1:9227170-9384670 GCF_026212465.1 Amaranthus tricolor | reverse complement strand
GTATTTGTAATAAATGTGGTTGAGTTTTTATTAGGGTAATTCATGTTGTAACCAATTCCATTCTAGTTGGAGGACAACCTTTGAGATCTTAACATATTTTAAAATTGAGATTCAGAATGGGTAAACTTTTTTGAGGAGTAATGTTGAATTTTTTTTTGAGATAAGGAGTAACGTTGAATTGTATATTCTATTTCCAACCTTTTGGCTTCTATTTCAAGAGTAACATATGTCATTGCAATAACAAAATGTTCTTCAAATTATCATTTTCCAGTTACAAAGCTTTGACAATATGTTTAAGATTTGATTTTTCAACTTTTAAACCATCAATTTGGTTTATCGATTTGTCACTTCTTATTTATTAGGTTGTTCATTAGTGCAATTTCTGAATTCATTAAGTAATTGCTGTAATTTCTCTCTTCTTCCCCTAGTTATTATTCCCTACAAATTTTTAAATGTGAAGGAAATTGATCACTTTTTTTCATTCTAATTCTAAGTTTGCGCATAAAAAAACTCTGTTTTTCACAAAGATTAATTATATAGTGCTTATAATTAATTACAAAAATTGTTATATCTCAACAGTGTATTCCAGGTTCTAAGCCCACCAAGTAGACGAAATAGCGCTTTTAGGAAAACTAGATAGTGCCTTAGTTTAGTATCAAGTTTCCGTAGACAATATCGTCTTAAAGTATCTTTGATTTAAGGTTGTTTATTTATTTTAAGTTATTTAATTTGTTGTGATTTCAATTCTTAGATTTTTGTATTAGGTTGCAAAGACTTATAATCTCAATTCGGTGCTTGTAATATGTTCAGGTTTTACATATATAAACTACACGACAATCTAAAAGCGTTAATTTAGATTTAATAGTATCTTCCAAATTTTCCATAGTGTATCCATGGACTTTACATTGTCCACAGTAAAATTGAGTATTTTGTTTCTTCCCCATAAATTTATTTTTACCTTTACTTATGGAGATTGTAGACTAGCCTTAAGACCAACACAAGTCTTTCTAGCACACTTTGGCCTCACTTGTTCGCACCTAGGAAAACTTCCTAGGTTCCTAGGAGGTCACCCATCCTAAGATTACTCCCCATCAAGCACGCTTAATTGTGGAGTTCTTAGCAAATGGGCTATCTAGAAAAGAAGATGCACCTTGTTAATATAAATAATCTATTAATCCTTTTTTAAAAGCTAAATTTAGGGTATCAGACTCACCCCCACTTAGGAAGACAATGTCCTCGTTGGATAGTAGTTTTAGGATCTTTTACCCTACTAAGTGCACTGAACACATGATCAGTACGATCGCAGGGTTGCTCTGATACCATTTATAACACCCAACCATTCGGATCTCTGGTGACTATTTATAGAGATTGTAGACTGGCTCCACAAACCAACACAAGCATTTCTAGTGCACTTTGGCCTCACTCGTGCGCACTTAGGAAAAACTTCCCAGGAGGTCACCCATCCTAAGATTACTCCTCATCAAGCATGCTTAACTGTGGAGTTCTTAGCAAATGAGCTCCCATGAAAAGAAGATGTGCCTTGTTGATATGGGTAGTCTATTAATCATTTTCTTAAAGCTAAATCTAGGTTATCACATATTATCTAAAAAGTTTTGTTAATTTACCGTACAAATAATTACCGGGGCTTGAACTTCCATTGGATTAGCCTTGCTTATTTCTTGATGTGTTTGTTCTCTAGTCAAAACTTTGTGTCTTTGATGTAGTTAACATTTTTATATATCACAAGAATGTTGCTAATAGTAGATTGATATTTCACATAGAGTTTCATCAAAAATTGAATTAACCTCCCTCCTTACTAGTTTTTTTAGTGTTTATTTGTTAATTAATACAAACTCTGAGCAAGAGCACACTATAGCTGGGTTAAACGAACAATAAACAATTGAGCTGGTAATCATTGGACAAATCTTTGTTCAAGATTCTCAAATACTTCCTTCGTTGTGTTGTACCATAACAACTTTGATAAATTTTCTTATCAAGAATGTTTAAGAATCATTCTAAACCCACATCATTTACCCTATCCCAACTTTTTCATAGGCTGTGTTTGGTTAGATATCCTATTAGAATAATAAAAGAATCCCATTTTATTCTTGACAGAAAAAACATTAGATATCGCCCTCTTCCAACTCTTAAACCTCATTTCAGAATATACAATAGTGACTAAATTTTAAACTTTTATTGGTTACATGTAAAACAATATGGGCAAGAAAGATTCATGATTGAGTCATGATTCTTATCACTATTGCTCACCATTTCATATTTCTAGTTGAGTTGCCAACTCAATTTATAATATATGACTAACTAATCGAATTCTAAAATTTTTATCCGAAAAACAATTTTACAAAATTATTTTTAAGAAACAATAATTGGTTTCGAAAAGCTATGCCAAACATACCCAAATCTTTTAGGATTATCTATGACTAATATGTTAATATTATTATTATTATTATTATTATTATTATTATGAAAAATTAATATTGATGGTTTAATTTTTGGCTTGTCCGATGTGAATACTTCCACCTTTAGTTTATTTTTTAATAATTTAAATATTTAATATTTGCCTTTAATTCGTTATGAATAATTCAATTTGTATCTTAGTTTGTTGACAGTACATCCTATGTGAACCTATTATTAGTAAAGTTTATTTTTTAATAATTTAAATATTTAATATTTGCCTTTAATTCGTTATGAATAATTCAATTTGTATCTTAGTTTGTTGACAGTACATCCTATGTGAACCTATTATTAGTAAAGTTTATTTTTTAATAATTTAAATATTTAATATTTGCCTTTAATTCGTTATGAATAATTCAATTTGTATCTTAGTTTGTTGACAGTACATCCTATGTGAACCTATTATTAGTAAAGTTTATTTTTTAATAATTAATATATTTAATATTTGCCTTTAATTCGTTATGAATAATTCAATTCGTATCTTAATTTGTTGACAGTACATCTTATGTGAACTTATTATTAGTAATTTGAAATATTGTGGGCAAATACATAGTAAGATTATTAAAAAATAATCTAAAAATAGGATTATTTATATATTGGAATATTATTATTAAAAAAATTCAAAGAAAGGGAATCTATATCAAATGTGGAGGACCCACTGAACCACATCAGCTCCTTGTGTTAGTATCTTCCTTATCCAAAACCAAACCTACTAACCAAAGTATCATCATCATCCACGTGTCAAACATCTATAGCTTTGGTTAATAGGTTTGATATTCACTAACTTCCTTCCACATTTCCCTCGTATATTATTAACTTCTTTTCTTCTCCTACTTTCGTGTCATCATCTCTCTCTTTCTCTCTCTACATAGAGTACTTCACTTCTTCACTTGATCATCAACACAATTATTTTTTCATCAACTCATTATTTTTTTTAAGGTAGGGTTTTTCTTCTTCTTTGATCACGCCAAAAAAATTATGCCACCATTTTTTTGATCTCTTTTTTTTTTTTTTTTTTGTGTAAGTTGTTTCTATTGTTTTTTTCTTCGTTTGATGTAACCCAAGTTTTTTTTTTTAATTTTTAAATATGTATGGGAATTTTAAGGGTTTTCAGTTTTTTAGGTAAGATTTTTTTCTTTTTCCTTAATCATTCAAAAAAAATCATGTTTCTATATTGGAGTTTTTATTGTTTGATTGTTCTTTTTCTTAATTTGATATAAGCCCATGTTTTATTTAGTGGAAAAAAGATGGGGATTTTAAGGGTTTTCAATTTTTGTTGGGTTTTTGATTTTTTTCCTTTTTGGGATTTTTTGTGTAGAATTATATTTTTACTGTTTATTTCTGGCATGTTCTAGCGTTGTTCTTGATCAATTATCCGAGAAATTTTTATTTGAATTTATATTTACCATTACTAATTACTTTACTCAACTTTCTTGCTTGCTTTTGGGCCTTGGGGTATCTTGTGATCATATGAAATTAAAAGACATTTTTCTGTTTGGGAACAGAGGGGTCTCCCTCTTTTTTCCTATATGAAAAACCTAATAAAAAAAATATATGTTAATTTTATTAATAAAATATATATTTAAGAGGCAAAATAAAAGTTTAGTACAGTACCCCAAATACTCTAGACGGCTCTGCTTGGGAATGTTAAAATATTGGTTTTATGCACCTTTACTCTGATTTTATTTTAATTGCAAATTTATTTTCTTTGTGTGATGTGATTTTTCTTTTTTTTTTTTATATTATGATTCATTTTATTAATTGCTAATATGGCTGCCTTATCGATTGTTCTGTTTCTGAATATGTAATCATTTGTAACTTGATAGGAGTATTATCTTTCACATACAATATATGGAAAGTATTTGTTGCTGTATAATTTTGGTGTGCCTTTATAAATGTTTTATGTATGTTGAATTAAATTTGGCTTTATTTTAGCTTTTTTCCATAAAGTATATGTACATTTTTTTTGCTATGAATACATATTATCTTCGTTCTGAAAATGTCGTGTTGTGAGCGGTGTGCCTTTATAAATGTGGTTTATACTTGATGCTACTTCTGTGAAAAGAAGAGAGAAAGGAGGGATCAAATTTGGTCTATATGTTCTGTTTCTTAGTTCACCTACTATGTTGGTGTTTCGATGCGATTTACAATCTTTTATTTTCAGTTAAGTATAGGTGATTTGTCTTTGATTATGATCTATAGGTTTATAAAAGCTTATACATTTGCAATTTCAGTTTAGAAGTCTTGTTTATGGTGCACAATCAATGGGAAGTCAATCGGCATTCGAATCATGTTACATTGTTATGTCTTTTATAGTATCTTGTCTA
Organism: Amaranthus tricolor; assembly: GCF_026212465.1. Classification (NCBI taxonomy): domain Eukaryota; kingdom Viridiplantae; phylum Streptophyta; class Magnoliopsida; order Caryophyllales; family Amaranthaceae; genus Amaranthus; species Amaranthus tricolor. The sequence continues at coordinate 9,379,871 of NC_080052.1, read as the reverse complement.
GTTTATAATTTGATTTTGGAACATAATTTTTGATGGAAGGTTATTAATTTTTGTTTTTTCAGAGAAGGGTCTAGAATTTGTGTTTTGATCATGCTGAGGGGTTCTCTTATACTTCTCACAAGTGTTTGACTCCATTGAAAACTTTTAAGAATTGTTGTTACTTTTACAATGGGTGGAGTTTGTTCCAGGAAGAGGGGTAACCAGGTCAATGAAGACGGTGTACGTCTAGCGATCAATAGGAGATACAGTAAAAATGGGAGTTCTAAATGGTTATTGGGAACCCCCTTTTTAAGAACGAACTCTGGCTGTCAGCTTGAGGGCGTTAATTGCCCTTCTTTGATTGAATTATGCGTGCATAAAACGCGTCAGGTGAAAGCTGTGTGGTTTTTCCTACTGTGTTCGACTATTTGTGTTTTAGCTCTCAAAATGTAATCTTGTTCGATTTGTTATTCAGGATATTGACAAATATTGGTCATTTTCCATGCTGCCAAGAGATCTAAGCCAGCAAATCTTCAATGAATTAGTCCATTCACATTGCTTAAATGATATTACACTTGAAACTTTTCGCGACTGTGATCTGCAGGTGAGCTGTCAGTACGTCGAAATAGTTTTAAAATTCGATAGTTGATTGATTGGTTTTGTTTTCATATTGATAGGATATTTGTTTGGGAGATTATCCTGGAGTCGAGGACAATTGGATTCATGTTATATCTTCTCAAGGCTCTTCTTTACTATCTGTTGATCTTTCTGGTTCGGCTGTGACTGATAATGGGTTGTCTCTCTTGAAAAATTGCTCCAATCTTGAAGTTTTGACTTTCAATTACTGTCATTATATCACAGAAAAGGGTCTAAAACATATCAGTGGTAATTTTTCATGGTTGTGAATTTTTAATTTAAGCTTCATATAGTTTCTGTTCATTATGCAATCTGTTATTGTGAACTGGGAAATGATCAACTTAGCGTCCCAAGCTTAATCTTCATTATATCTTCACAACTATAAGATTGCAGCTGTTATTTTGTTGCATCATTTTGGCTTTTGCTGTTTTTTTGCTATTGTAATGCTTGTTTGCATGATTAGTAATGCACTGAATCACTGAATACTGCTTCTTGATAGTATCTTGATTGTGTGGTGGTAATTAGTATGTGTTGGCTAGACCAAAGTTTTTTAAGTTCTCACACCGTGAGTATGACTTATGTGATGTTCTTCTATTTTAAAAATTAGTGTTTTGAGTCATCTCTTAAAGAAGTACTGTTTTTGCAATGTTGGAAATTTCATTTTCTAGAAACTTTGTGGAAAGACAAATGTAAGAGACAAATTAGGTTGGACGAAATGGTACCTAGATAAAGGAATGTAACTGAAATCAATGATCTATATTTGATGTGTGATTTTCTGTTGTTGATGTTTTTCAAAAAGAGGAAGTGTTATTCTAGTTGACCTATCACTAATTTCCTCATTTGTAATGTCCTTTCCAAAAGAAACATAATTGTCTTTGATAGAGTTTACTTGTGTCTTATCCACTATGATGGAAACCTTTCTGTTGGAGTGCAGATGTGAAAGCTCATGAGCTTAGAAAATCATTTGTTTTTATGTCAGCATTGCTTCTCTGCTGTCCTTGTAGATCTAAATGATGATCTATTATGTTGAAAGCTGTCTGAAAGCTGAGGATCTATTGTTTTTTAGGGTTTTCAAACCTCTCTTCATTGAGTTTTAAGAGGAGTTCTGCGGTAACCGATGAAGGAATGCGTGCTTTTTCCAGCCTAGTCAATTTGCAGGAATTGGATCTTGAAAGATGTCCAGGAATTCATGGTGGCTTTGTTCATCTCAAAGGTCAGTTTCCTGACCTGTTATCTATAAAAAACTTCATGTTGATATTGTTTGCTCCAATGGGCTACATCCTTGGCCCCTAGGTTGGTGAAGACTCTTAATTTAAGATTTTGCTTTATTATCTTGATTCTTGACTCGGTAGGCTGTAACTATAGTATACTTGGGGTACTGATGTGCAAAGCTCACGGGATCTTCCTTTTGGGGTGCTGAGGTGCAAGGTTCACAGGGTTGTAGGCTTGTTGCCTTTCTGGCTTTATGCCAAGCATGTTGCTGAGGCAAAAGAGATGCCTAATTAAAGCTGTGGCATTTAAGTTGTCTATCTAAAAACCTTTCATGAATCTGAAGTTCGTTTCAAAATATTTAAGTTAAGTTTTTAAACATGATGTGTTTTTCTTTGGAACTGTTTCTTGCTTCACCTGGCAACTTGCATTTACTTTGGCGCGCTCTTGGTGAAACTTCCTGGACTAGGCTCCTGGATGGCTAGGCTCTTGTTGTGCACCACCCCCTAATTGATAACGCATTGCCTCATTTTTTTTTGTGCATTATTCTTAACATAGTGTTGGTATTAATGGGACGCCGGCAATGTCGACTCTGCTATTTATCGTTTGTAGATGTTTTCCTTGACATGTTGATCAGTTGATGTTTTTAAATCAATTTGGTTTCTTCATTTGTACAAATTGGTTAGGAGGAAGTTTTTATTGGTTCACTCATGAACCACTATTATAATTTTTGTGCATCCTATTCTGATGTCCAGTCTCACTCAAGCTTTAGTATCTGCATTGAACTATTTCTAATGTCGGCTATAATACAAAAATTTCAATTACTTGATAGATGTGATGGTATATACTGTGTTGTGAAGGAGTTTGCACCTACCACTTTTAAGCAAGCTGACAACTAAGCTTGTGTTCTGTGTGCATTGGAACAATCCCAGCTCTGTCTTGGGTTTTAGGCCTCTGTAAAGCTATGTTGTGGTTGTGTGGATGTCATTATGACTACCTTGGTGTTACATATTTGAACTATGAGCTACTTGGATACTTTATCTTGTCCTAGAGTGATTTATTCTCGGTAATCTTAGTTGAATAATAGATTATTTATTAATTGTAGGTCTCGAGAAGCTCAAGACTCTTAACATTAGGTATTGCAAATGCATTAAAGACTCAGATATGGAGGCCATTTCAGGTAATTTGGTTATTCATTTTCTTTTTCACTCTTTATCAGGCACTAGGTTGTAATGATTTAAGTCTGAACTCAGAGATTCACTCAACCAATCAAAATTTGCTTAAATTTCATAACAATAGCATAGTTCTATGTCTTAATCCCTATCATTGCCAACATTTGTCAATATCACAGACCAATGTTACTTATCTTGGCCAATGATGTTAAAAAATGAATGAATTCTGTATGAATGAATGAATTCTTTATCTTGCGGAGTGGGTGGCCTGGAAGAGGCTGTGACCCAACGTAACCGTGACCCAATGCAGCCGTGACCCAACGAGGACATTGGCCTTATAGGGGGTCGATTGTTATGGTTCATTGCAAGTTATGGGACTTATCGCACATCGGTTGTAAAGTGCAATTGATGTGGGGTTTATAGGAAAATGGCCTCTCTTCCCTAATAGGCTAGTCTTTTGGGTGAGCTCTCCTGTTTGTCCTATAACAACGTGATACTTCTTGATTCTTGGATTTTGGTGCTTCAGAATTTACCAACTTGAGGGAGCTACAAGTCTCGTGCAGCGAAATTACTGATGCTGGAGTTTCTTATTTGAAAGGTTTGCAAATGAATTACTGCCATTGTCAACTTCATGTTGACCTTCGTCTCCTTTTGAATAATTTATGATTTTGCATCTGCACTGACTGACTACCATACAATTTTGTTTTTATATTTTTTTCCTTCAATTGATTTGGATTGTAATGTACATCTATTACATTTTCCTGCTCACAAGAGTTTGTTGATTTAGATTTGACATGTCTGAATCTTTGTTCTCTGGAAGTCCTTCATCTGCACTGAAAGCAGTTTTTTAGAGTCTCTGATGAAGACAAATTAAAATTCTTGCCAGTTGACCTGCTGCTTGGAATTTGGAAATTTCAATTTCCTTTTTTTTCTGAAGTTTATGTCTTCCAAAGCTGGAACCCCCATTCAGTTTTGAGCATATTAAGTCTGCTAGAAAATTCTTTACTAAATGTTTTAGATATTGTCTCTGATTACAATTGATCAATTGTAAATGTTCTATGTGATCAATGCCTATGCTAATCTAATGCTCTCAATCATCAGTTTCATGACTTTTTTTTAGTGAGAATGAGACGTCTTGCTTTTAGCGTTCTTTCTGTATGTATTGCATATACTCTGTGAGTCCGGATGCTTCCTCGTCAGATAAATTTTTGGAGTATTATTCTTCAGCTGCCTGATGGCCTTTTTCTTTTTGTGACAGGTTTGCAAAATCTTGTTTTGTTGAATCTGGAAGGTTGCCTGCTCCTCAGCACTGGATGTTTGGATTCTATTTCAGGTCACTGTTGTTTCTCAAGATCTGCTTTTTCTTCTTTGATAGTTGTATGGCTTTCATGATGGTTTGGACGACAGTATAATTAGCGTTCTGAGTGTTATGATTGTTTCTTGCTGCTATCAACATGAGTAACACTTTACTTTGTCTCAATGAGTTAGCATAATTTGGAATTGGAGTTCTTTTTAAGGGGAGTATATGGAGTAGTTATTTTTTGTCCTTTAGTTTAATTAATGTGGTGTTAAATTAAGAAAGTTAATAAATTGCGTGGATTATATTAAAAGATGGTTTAATGTGAATGAGTTTTCAAAAAGAGGTGCTAGAGTCCATTTTCAAATGAGGAAATAAGACAAAATAAATGGCACTACGGCTGCACACAGTCCATATTGACACTAAAATAAGACAAACTGTCAAATCAGAAATTCAGGTGTGGAAAATTTTCAGAGCAGACCAAAATAGAGAGGCAAATTGTCTGCTAGTGCTGTGCAGGCTCGTGACTCAGTTCAACTAAAACCTGGAAGCCAATATGCATGTTAGTTTAAATCGGGTTTGGTTATAAGGTCGGATAAATTCTGGTCATCGGGTCTATTTTGAACACCCCAAGAGATGGGAAATAGAGAAAATTTATATAATCATCTTGTGGATTCACATGTACTTTTTGTTTGATTTGTTGAAGGAGAAAGCTTTGTGTTATCAATTATCATATTTAATTAAAAAAAGTTTCTTGATTGCACCTCAAAATTTTATATCATAAATATAAATCATACAGTTGAAATCTTTGTTACTTTTTATTTTGATTAAATAACCTTGAATTTGTGTTTATGCAGCTCTTGTGGCTCTGTCATTCTTGAATCTTAGTAGATGTGGCTTCTCTGATCATGGGTGTGATAAGCTCTCTGGTCAGTGTAGTTGTGCTCCTGCTTATTGAAAATAGCGATGATCTATATTGTACCTTCTAAAAAATCTTGATTACTTTTTACAGAACTCAAGAATTTGAAAGTGCTCAATCTGGCGTTCAACAACATAACAGATGCATGCTTAGTTCATCTTAAAGGTTTTCTTCTTGCTCTATGCTCTTTCTCCACTACTCTGTATTGGGGTTTGTGATGTACTTCCACCTTATCTTACAACAAGAGATTACTTTGTATTATTCTTAGTAAATCTCTGTGAAGACCTTAAATCATATGACATGATTGTTGATGTTTGAGGGATATGAAATTCCCAATTGTCTTTCATTTCCAGTTATTGTCAGTTGCTATTCTTAAATGCTTTAAATTTTGTCATTCGTGCTGTGGTCTATGTGTAATGTGTATTTTGGACCCTTTAAACATTTTGGTTAGAACTTTTAAGAGTTGATGAATTTTCCCATCACCATTTTGGTTTATGAGTTACTGGGTTTGCATGAGTACTCAAGATCTTGCTTTTACATAATTTCAGGTTTATCAAATTTGGAAACCTTAAACCTCGACTCCTGTAGGATTCGTGATGATGGACTTGCTAACCTCGCAGGTTTGTTTTCTAATCTCACAATTTATCTTTTACTCTACAATTTGTTCCTACATATTTAAAAGAAAAGAAATTCCCAGTGCCTCTGCTCCTTTCCTTGTGCAAATTATGTCGTGGCCTGAAAGCTGTGAAACTATTTATCGATATGTTGGTTAAGATGACCTTTTTGAAAAAATTATGTCCATTTTTTGTGCAAAACTGGCAGTCCTTATTTAAGGTGTAATTATTTGTCCCTTTGAATTTTATCTCTCAATATTTTGGGGGCGAGTATTTCTAAGTGGTTTGGGGTAACCTTAAAGGGATTGAGGTTGTATGCTTTGAGCTGTGAGGCCATTTTAGACTGAGCAACTGCTCGTTATTGTGTGTTCGATTTTGGATGATAAGATATGGGATCATTGACTTTGGAAACCGTCTTTGAATCTCTTGTAAAACGTATTGCAGCGTGAAATTTTTGCCTTTTGATGTTTATAGAACTTGGTTTTGACTTGTATCTGTGATCTCTATTTCTTACGATGCTCAACTCTTGTTTTACTTGCTCTCGTGATCTTTTCTAAACTCGTTTTGTTAGCTTGGATATCTGGAAGTGGCGTATTTATAACGATCTTGATTGTGATTTGTGTTTATGTCTGGGATAATTTGTTTGGTAAATCTTGTGATTCATTTGTATAGGACTTTTGCTACTAAAAAATTTGGAGTTATCAGATACCGAAGTTGGAAGCAGTGGACTACGATATCTAACAGGTAAGGCAGTGAACCACTGATATGGGAATTTTTGTTCTAGACAGCAATTGATTGGGATTAACTTAATGTGATATATATATATATATATTTCTCAAACTTCTAGGGTTGTTGAACCTTAAGAGCATTAATTTGTCGTTCACCTTGGTTACGGATGCTGGTCTGAAGAAGTTGTCTGGGTTAAGTTCTCTTAAGTCACTAAATCTTGATGCTCGCCAAATTACAGATGTTGGTTTAGCTGCTCTGACAAGTAAGCATTGTTGTGCATTTACAAATGTGCCACGTTAAGATCTGTCATTTAATTATTATAATTTTTCCAACTTCAACTGTAAGCACATGGAGTTGATTTCATACCATTTCATATACTTGTATTATGTTGCAGGTCTTACTGGCTTGACTCATTTAGATCTTTTTGGGGCTCGAATTACAGACGTAGGAACAAAATGTTTGCCTTGTAAGTCTTGCTTCTTTTTCTCGTCTCATTGGATTTCGAATATTATATATTGGGAGTTGGGATACATCTTCTAAATCATTGAGTACTACTACACTATAAGATTGCAACACTTCAAATATTTTGTCTTTTATGTAATTTATTACACTCCAAAGTGTAAGATCAGTGGTCATTTTGGGAGTCTTGAATTAGAACTGTATCAACTGAATACCTTCACTGCATCTTGCTTGTTGCATCTTGCTCGAAGCTGTTAGACGCTTATGTTCTGTGATCTCCTTCACCAAAACAAAGTTCTGCTGCTTTCACCCACTTCCCGCCCAGCGGTCCGGAAATTTGGAATGGTGTGCTGAGTTGTTGACCTTCATATTGGGGTTAAGCACCTTAGAATAATGGGTTTCTGGCCATTTTCTCTTCTGCTGTGTAAATGATTAGATGGTGTGAATTCACTGTTGCAGGCTTCAAGAACCTCCAGTCACTTGAAATATGCAGTGGAGGCTTGACCGACAATGGTGTGAAGAACATCAAAGATTTAACTTCACTTACATTGCTCAATCTCTCTCAAAACGAAAGTCTCACTGACAGGACCTTGGACTTGATTTCTGGTATGTCTGTCTTCTCTCTACAGAAAACTACCACTTGTATTTATAGTCTGAGCCTCCCCTATTAATTTTAGGTGCCTTGAGATGTTTATTATAGAAATCGTGCACTTGTCCAACTTCCTTGTCGCAATATTTGATAACGTAAACGAACATTCCTTCCTCCATTTAGAATCATGTCAGTCTAATTTCAACCCCTTGTAATCTGCTCATGATTCGAATTTAGTTGTAATATCTGATTTGGTATAGTAAATCTCAGCTTATGTGTTCCAGACATCTCCAGATTGTATGTTTGAAACCAATACAAGCACGGGTTAAGGGGGAGTATCTAGTAGGGGAAATAGGATCTGCAGAATTTATTGTGATCTTTCGTAGAAACGTCTCTTTGAAAAGCTAATTTAGAAATTGAAACTAAGAATTGTTAGTTGTAATAGCTGTTTTTGTCTTCTCATATATTGATGTTTCTTTGATTTTCGGTGTAGGATTGACGGCATTGGTATCTTTGAATGTTTCAAATTGTCGCATAACCAATGACGGGCTGAAACACTTGAAGCCTTTGAAGAATTTGCATTCATTGACATTGGAGTCGTGCAAGGTAACCGCATTGGAGATAAGGAAGCTCCAATCCACCGCCCTTCCTAATTTGGTCAGCTTCCGTCCTGAATAAGATCACAGCTGCAACTGTGAATAACTCATTTTGCCGTATTTGGCGTTGTAAATATGATGACGAGGAGAAATAAACGCACTTTTGAATTAAGATTTTAGATTTATGAAATGAATGGTTTGTGATTTTGAGAAGCAACTTTGATGGATCCTTGTACATATATATTTAGTTTGATTTTCCGTATAGCCCATGCGTCTGAAACTTGTATATAGCGCTTTCAGAGTTTCTACCGAGAGTGTCTTCATTCAGATCATGGTGCCGATCCATGGAAGATTAGATTAATGGACCTTTTAATGCTTTGTTATTTTTTATATCCGCATCGCTTCAACTCGTTACTATAATTGACATCGTTGTGTGATTTCCCGAATGGCTTCAACTTCAATCTCTTTACACTCGACAAGGGGATTTTATCATAATCCCACCTATCGCCCATTGCCTCCCTTATAGGGAAAGGCTTTTCTACCACACGGATTTGGTAATTGGAGCTCATCGGGATTGGTTGACATCACTACACTTGGTCTCGTGATCAACATTCTCATTTTGTCTTACTTTGTTTCTACTTAATCTTTACATCATTTATAATCCTTTAATACACAAATAGATATGGATCAAATCTAATTTCAAAGTATACATAGGCTTCAATTATACGTGGCATAGTGGTTCTTTCTTTAGATGTTCTAAATGATAAATGATAATAATATATGAAAAAGATTATTAAGCTTTATCTAATTTGAAAATTTAAATGTTAAAAGAAGCTTGTCAAAAAAATTCTAATATAGATACAAATTACAAGACTCATACGAGAGAAAGTTGGCGCATATAGAAAGCAACAATCAAAACGAAGTGTTCAAAAGTAGGTTCTGAGTGTAGGACTAAAGATGTTAATGGGCCGGGATGGCATGTGGTTCGTCCAAACACGACACACCTAAAACACGACATGACATGGAACGAGGCAAGATAGACACCACACAGGCGACCTTAACACGACATAGCTTCTATGGTTAGAAATTAGTTATGGGTGGACAAATACAACATAACACTATTCATGACACGATTTGACACAAGACACGAAATACACAATACATAAGCTTCCCACCTCAACACAAATTTCATGGTTTTATAGCCATGGTGTTTTCTTGTTACCGAGTAAAATGTGAGCACCCAAATTTTGAGATATTCGAATAAACAAATTAAGTGCTCAAAAACACAAGGAAAACACTAAACCGCTGTAATGGGATAATCTTTACTTGAATACATGCCTTATGAGTTACAATCAAACTGGTCGAAACTCAGAAATAGTACAAAGCTCACCTTCTCTAGACCCTTCCAACAAATAACGGAAGAAAGCTAGTCTAAACATACTACTATAACTCCTACAAAAACCACTATTACCTATACATTAGAAATAAATACAAACCAATCTTTTATCCTTTTGGCGCGGGAAGATATTGGTCACGACCACTCGTTGCTTCTTGTAAGCCTTGGTGCAGTGCTCCAAGAACTCCCTGACGGCCTGGCCTCATTGTGTCTATACAAGCTCTCGATTCTAGGACCCCAAAATCGGGAGGCGAATGCATCACCAACTTGCAACGCCTCACAGCTCGGAAAACTCAAAAACCAAAAGCAGATAATGCTATCTATCAGGAATGTGATGAATGTTATGTAAAACCCATCCATCATCTTTTCCCGGGATGGTGTATGAAATGTACAAACAACAAAACTGTAAGTAGGCTCCCTTTTCCTGAAGAGGGCTTCGCAAACTGATGCACATGAATTAAAGAATTGTCTGACCTGCTCAGAATAATATGTTTGCATAAGAAATTCAGAGGAAAAAGATATAAAAAAAATCGAAAACTGAAGCCATGCATACAAAATAAAGCCAGTTTTGGTGAAAATCATACACCGGAACATGATGATTTCATGAACTTTAGCATGCTCTACATATATACACTTGGACTCAAATCATATACACCCGACTTAATTCGACCTTATTTTAACATGAGCTGGATTGGTATTAGATTGGCAAAGACCGAACCTGAGATGACCTGGATTCGACCTAAGATGTGTCCAATCTTTGAGTTGATCCGACGCAATCAAAATCTAATATGCCCAACCCAAAACCCTTCCAAGTAACCGAATTGATAGTCCTAATAGGCTGTAAAAAAATTTTAGACTTGAACCCCCCACAACACTTAGGACTATAAAAAAATTTTAGAGTTGAACCCCCACAACACTAACTTGCACCTGGAGGTGTGAACCGACTTGGCCCCTCTCCAAGATCGACCAAAATATGGAAAACTAAAGTCAGCTTCTATGTTGCACCTGTGATTAACCCAAAAATAACTTTAACTTGATATTCTCTAATACCCGACTCGTAGAAACTCAAGATCCAAGTGGACTCGATGTGTAGTTGATTTGAGCCGCAATCGACCTGACATAACATAACACAAACAATCTCGCACGCCTGACATTTCCGACTTGAACTTAACTAAAACTTAAAATGACATAACCTAAAGTAAATATGAACCCAAAATGACCCAACCTATAGTAATATTGGACCCCAGCTGGTATTAAGCCAACTTGAATTTGATGATTTAATCTGACCATATTCGAAACTCACGTGACTTCGAATTGATTCGGCATAGACACGAACATAAAAAGGATCGGACCCTTCCCAGATAAAACCTTGACTACACAACTCAAATTCAACATGGCTCGATCTAACCTCGATTGAGAAACCAAAATCACAATGTACTCCATCCGACCCTTCCAATTAGGAGCTGATTAATGACCAAAATCAGGAAAGACAAATTAAATTTTCTAGCATGGTAGCAAAAAGTTAACCGAACAACCGTTTAATACTGATACAAGAAAAAATCAACATTAAGGAAGCTTCATCACCATAGTCCATAAGTCTAGCCTAGTTGAGAAACCAAAATTCAACCAAATGCTAGAAAAAAAAAATAATAATAACCATGTAAAGACTACAAGAAACTATTGAGAGAAGTGTAACTAACCTCAGAGTATAAAAATTGATACACATGTGGAAGTCTTGGTACATGGGAACTTCAGAAGTAACCTAAGTTCTGTGACTGTAGAGCATATTTTATTGCATCTGAATTGACAATATCCTAATCATGCCTGATCAAGTGCATAATAGATTTTTGACACCCGTCGGCGCAATAATGGCTCAATGCGGAATGATGAAACCCTAGAGTACCACTTCTTAGCTTCATCCATCTCATTCCATGCTTGTACAATCTCATCAATTCTAAAAGCTACACCTGAAATAGTGACAAAATGTTAAGAAATCCGAGTGAGGCATAAGGCAAGTAAACTGATTTAGATTCCCGAAAAAGTTCTGGCCACAATACCTTCTAGCCCAGACTCATTGGAGCAGTGATTCTTCACCATTACAGCTATATCAGTCGGAGAAGCTCCAGCAAGTTCAAATTTTTCGAGGGCAAACTCTAGACATTCGTGCCAAACTGGCAGTCCTAACTTGAACTCCATAATAGATCTTTCGTAAAGCATGGTACCCCATAGAACATTAACCTGAGACCTGATAGTCATGACCTGCTCTTCATTGTCTATGTTTGATATATCTTTACATAGACGATCAAAACCCATTTTATGCATCTGAGCATGGCCATTTCCGGGGCTAGAAAGGAGCTCTATTTCCTCCCACATATGCATGCCTTTTTCTATGTTTTCCTCAGCACTGTTATACAGATCCAAAACTCCTGTTGGTGACCATGTGTCTAAATCAACATTAGTTCCAACTGCATAATACCAAGCAAGTTTTCCCTGCTCAAATTGCTGTAATGCTAATGCTAGATGTCCTTCAAAGAAATTAGGCTTTATCTTAAGTGCTTCCTCGTATTTCTGCCCTGCTTTCTCGTACTCTTGCTGGGCCCACTCATAAGCAATTCTCACCTCTTCGAACATTGTTTCTTCGGTCGAATCATCTACAATACGTACTTGCTTCCTCGCACGTGCCATGTGAATGTTTCCCCAATTGAACAATGCCAATGCAGCCATTTCCTGGAACTTGTTAGCAGCTAAATCAAAAAGGACTTGAGCTTCCTCGCAACTAACTGTCTCCTCCATGGCTTCAGAGTAGAGCTTTACACCTTGTTCATGAAGGTCCAAGTATGCATCAGAGCTGAATCCGACATAGTTCTTGAACAACTGAGCAAAATGAATTATCCATTCTTCGATGCATAGTGTCCCCTGATCTTTTACTACCTTTTCTGTAACACTTCCGTTCTCAGACATGCTATTGGCTTCAAAATTTCCGTCTTTTCCGCTGAAAATCTCATAAAAAGGGTCATTCTGTGGACTAACTTCTACAATGTAAAGCTTCACAGAACCTTGAGTGTCTGCAGATGTTTCAGCCCATCTTAGTTCTTCATCAGTAGTGATAGTGATCATATCGCCCTCATGATCTTTGTATTTCACAAGAACAGCCTTTGCGGTTGGAAATCTATCCTGTATGACCTCCCTCAATTTCAAGAGAGTACAATCTATAGGCAATTGTGCCCACCTAATATCTTCTCCAAATACCAATTTGACATTTGTTTTTGGTTGATCTCTGTTAGCATAAGACACTTTCTCCTCAACCACAACCTTATCCTGTGCATTTTTCTCTCCCAGTTCCTCGACTTCTCTCAGTTGATTATCTTGAGCTTTTCTTTCTACATCAGCCTTCAGCTTCTTCTTTTCTCGAGATTTGATTTTCTTATTCTCCTTAACCTCCACTTTGTCCTTTGCATTCCTTCCCATATTATCCGGGGGTTTTTTGTCAATCTCCTTCAAAAACCTTCCATTTTCTTCCGTCTTTTCTACATTTTCCGAGCTCTTTTTCTTCTTTGACTTCTCCTTTACCGCTTTCAGTGGAGCAGGAGCAATGGGAGAATCAATGTACTCAGGAACAGGATGGTCAAGCATCCTATCACCTCTACTGTCTATAGCCTCCTTCACCCTCTCCGCTAACTCCAAAGCTGTTAGATTATTTGGCTCCAAGGATAAAACAGCATTCAGATCTCTTAAAGCTAACTCTAACCTGTTAAGCTCCTCATAACACCTCGCTCTCTTTATAAGAGCCTTACTATACTTTGGAGAAACTTCAAGAGCTAAATTACATTCGTGCACAGCGCGGGGATAATCACTAATACCCATTTGCATATAGCAAGCAGCCATGTTGCTTCGAAGATAAGCTACATCTATGTGATTTCTCGGTAGTAACTTCAACGCTTTCTCATACTTTAATAAGGCTCCTTCGGAATCTCTCCTCTGAAACAGCCTGTTGCCCTCAACCTTCAACTCCTGTGCCATTGCAATGAAGATTTCTGTATCCTTATCATATGGCTTTGGACTATTATCTACTGTTTTACCATGCTTATGGGTCAAATCAGCTGATTTCTCCCCAACAGTTTTTTTCTTCCTTTCACTTGACCTCCCCATTGAATACCTAACACCACAAAATCACAAAATTTTTAGCTCATGAACACTAAATCCTATTCTCTTCTATATGCATATGATCCATTTATTTCTAATAATGCTAGCTTTCCCTTTTCAAGATCAAAATTTGACCTCAAATTCAATTGAATTATATCAATATTCCATAGCCCCAATGTCATTATCAGCTCACACCAAAGTAGGATTTGGATTTGGAGGTCAGATGCAACCATACCCTTGTTAGTGAAAACAAAAAGGGTTTTCTAAATTGTTAGCATACATCATCGTATGCTACTTCATGTAATAAAAGATGCACATAATTTATGGAATCATTTAAATATACTCCACTATAATCCCAAACAAAGAACTATTCCCTCCGTTTCTTTTCAAACGTGCTATTTGCCTTTTGAGTATTATTCATCAACCACTCTTAATTTGTAAATAATTCTTAGTCCATAAATTAAAACATAGTAAATGAAATCTTGTTTGATTCATCTAACATAAGGTATAAATATCTAAATCTTTGGGCTTTCAGGAATGGACAATAAATCAATCAAAATTTATGCATAGAAAAAATTGGTATTTTAATTATACTGTCAGAGTAGGTTTCTTTTTAAAACAAATCTAAAAATGTACCATTTTTAGTCAATATGATAGAAACTAAGATCAAGATAGAGAAACAGCAAAAGAAAGACTTAAATCCTGCAAAACTAAGAGAATTACCAGAAAAATTTTAACTGTCACACCCAAAAAATACCATTACCATAATACTAGTTCTACATATGGTAATTCAGCAAAACCAAAATCATAATCAAACATTCAATTCACATATACAATAAACTAAATGAGCTCAAATAAAAAAGGAAAAATTTGAACAAAATATGAAGTAATTCACTTACAAGGAGGCTGGCTAGATACAAATCTTCAGCAGAAAAAACAGTAATCTGTGCAATGAAACTCTTAACAATCACCCACCAGAAAATTGGAGAAAAAATGAGTTACTGTATTTGAAATTAAATGAAATGAAATGGGTATGCTAAGAACTAAAACAAAAGACCCACAATTAAAAATGGATCCTTTTTGATGAATTTTTCCAATTGCTTAGCATGAAAGCCACACAAAAGAAGAAAAGATAAGAAATGTGGTGCAAATTTTATGCTTTTTTTCAGATAAGAAAATAAAAGAATCCAAGAAATTTAAATTTTCAAATAAATACAAATTAGGAAATCTGCCATTTTTTCTAATGAATGACAGGAAATTTGACACAGACAAATCAATCTCTTTGGAATTGAAGAAGGTTTTGTATGAAAAAATGTATTTTGGTTGAAGGAAATAAAAAAAAGAGAAAGGAATATTAGAAGATTAAAGTATGGTAAGAAAAGAGATCTGGGGAGCACTTTCTATACCCGCAATTTCTCTCTCTACACGAAATCGGATTCCTTTCTTTCTTTAAGCTACTTTTGAAATTGGTTATTTACCTTTTGTTTAATGGATAATTACTTAATTGAGTTGAGTAATTATAGATCATGAACAAGTCACAAATCATCTATCTATCCATCATAATAATTGCTGAAACTCAGTTTTAAAAACGCCCTTTTTGTTGTTAAAGTAATAATTGGATTGAAATATGAATATTTGAGTTAATTACTAGTTTTCCTCAAGATGGTTAGGGGTGTGATTTAAAATTAATATAAGATAGATCAAATATTTATATTTGTATGTGTGATAAAACATCTTAAATATCATTTTTATTATACGGTGTTTTACAAATAGCTGATTAAAATGGTTGTTCTGATCAGCTGCTTTATCAACTGGTTTGATTAATTGATTTTAAACATATTGCTAAGACTTGTTCAAAAACAACATATTTAATACAATAAGCTAAAAATGTCCAATAAATAAATTATTTTACCAAACTCTCCCTATTATTACACTATTCTATAACGACAAACTTGAAAATTAAAGGGAAATTTCACATGGTAGCATCCAGTTTTCATGAAATGTCGGTGGTAGCATTTTTATAAGATTTTTCTACATGGTAGCATCCAGTTTACGTACTATCTAACTGCCATAGTATTTTCCGTTAAATTATTGTTAATTTTTGTTTAATTCATCATTTTGTAAGATTTTTCCACATGGTAACATTCGGTTTTTGATCTCAAATGTTTAATTCACCATTTTGACGTTTAATTTACTGATTAATTTATCAACGCCCTTAAATATTGTAACAATTAAGTAGATATGTATTAGTGCTTGGAAAGCACATTTTGAACTTATGAAATGCACATTTTGAGCTTATCAAATGCTTTTTTGAATTATTTATTAGTGTTTGTAATGCACATTTTGAACTTTATAATGTCATTAATTTGAATGAAAATAAAATTGTTACAACATTTAAGGGCGTTGATAAATTAATCGTTGAGTTAAATGTTAAGATGTTGAATTAAATATTTGAGAGTAAAAACTGAAACTTTATAAATGTTAAGATGTGGAAAAATCTTATAAAATGATGAATTAAACAAAAATTAACAAGAATTTAACGGAAAATACTACGGCAGTTAGATAGTGTATAAACTGGATGTTACCATGTAGAAAAATCTTACAAAAGCATTTCATGAAAACTGGATGCTATCATATGAAATTTTTAGGCAAGTCATTATCAAGACTGCACCGTACTTAAATTCCTCTTGACCTTTAAATTTTTGTATCAATGTTTATAGATTTGAGTTATATAATTTAATCCTTATTTTTTTGGTTTCTTTATTCATTAAACCTTTTATAAAATATTTACAAATTTTGAATGAGATGGTCATACAGTGAAACTATTTTTGGATTGAGCTAAATTCAATATATACTTACAACCTTAAAATGACCACTTATAGCTTTTAAGTATTTACTTATAATTT
This sequence comes from Amaranthus tricolor, assembly GCF_026212465.1. Taxonomy (NCBI): domain Eukaryota; kingdom Viridiplantae; phylum Streptophyta; class Magnoliopsida; order Caryophyllales; family Amaranthaceae; genus Amaranthus; species Amaranthus tricolor. Next base: position 9,363,227 of record NC_080052.1, on the reverse strand, counting down.
AAAAGTGATTATTATAATCTTAAAATGTTCAATAATAGTTGTAAAGTTATCGCTTTATAATCTTAAAATAATCATTTATCAACTGGTCTCTTGAGAGACCGTATTTTTAAGAGACGTATCTCAAGCTTAACTCATTAAAGATTAATACCTACTTACTGTATTATTAATGCCTACTTACATTATCATTAACACTTATTTACCGTATTCTTAATGTCTACTTTTAATATCTTAAATGTCTACTTATATTATTTTTAATGCCTACTTACAATATTTTAAAAAATATATAATAGGTCGGCCCAATTACATATGGTATCTCAAAGAGACCGCCTCTCACAAGAATTTGTGATCATTTATAGTCTTATAACTTTAGTGATCATTTATAATCTTAAAAACCAATAATAATCTTAAATTGATTACTTATAGCTTTAGAGTTATCACTTATCACTCTTGAAATGACTAAATATAACTTTAAAATGATCACTTATCATCTTAGTGATCACTTACAATTTAAAGTGACTAATTATAACCTTAAAGTGATTACTTATAACTTTAAAACGATCATTAATTATAATCTTAAACTGATCACTTAGCTTCTTAAAGTGATCAATCAAAATTTTAAAGTGATCACCAATTAAAAAATGAGTTGATTATACGAGTTAATATGATATTAAGATAGTTTAGTTGTCAAAGGAATAATAGGCAAAATGTCAACGTTAATAAGAATATTTACTTCTACAAGACTTCTTCAAACCTTATTACTCATGTTATATGAAATTTTTTCCTCTTTAACAAGAGAAATTTGCATTAATAAAGAAAGATTATTAAAAAATGATGTGTTATGACAAAAGAGATATAAGAAATTGACCTCATAATTATAACTTCATATATTCTAATGAATTGGTTTGGTTTCATTTTCATAAATCTTAAAAAATTTATTATTATTATTCTTTTTCATGTCATGGCCATAGACATTATTCATTTATCTTGATATTTTTTCCTTGCATTTTATCACCTTATTTTTTCCGATTAATGTCTAATTCAAATTTTAAAAATAACATGATAATAGTTCAACAAATTTATTAAAGCAGAAATAGTAAATTTTGAAAAAATGTAAAAATCCCATATAACTTAAATTCCTATTTATAGATAATAAAATAAAATTATTCAAGAACGAAAAAATATTAGGAGTATTTAAATAATTTTGGCATTTTAATGCGTATCTATAATTGTTTGGGGTGGAGGTCACGTCACTCTAAGTCCAACCAGATGTGTCGTAAAAAGGTAACGATGAAGGACCAAATTTAACAACTGTCAAAGTTTTGTTTTTACAAAAGTTGTTTGGATGGCTGCTGGATTCTCACCAAAAAGTGTGGGACTATCGTCTACCAAATGCCTTTTAGTGGAGACCAAGCCAAACATCTCCTTAATGCCATAAATCATAATCCACCTAATATAATGACGTCAATTAGAGAAAAGATGGAAATTTCCAATACTCACCTTTACTTGTGGGTTAACTTCTTTGTCATCATCTTATACCCAATGTATCTCGCCCATAGAACTATAAGCATTGTATGAGAAGCAAAGGACGGTGACTACTTATACCTATAAAGAAGAGTGCGACCAATAAGTCCCTCAAGTCAAGAAAGATAATATATGACATGATTATCAATAATCAATAACTCAATACCAATTTATTTGAAGAAGGAAGACTGATGTTAAATGTACAACAAATTATTCCTACTTATCAAAAGACCGAATAAAAAAAAAATTAATTTTAAAATATTATTTCTAACTGATTAACTTTTAAAAATCTCAACTTTAAGTTAAAATTAGTTGATGATTTGACTTTTTAGAGTTAGATTGCTGGAGCTTTATGATACCATACCATCATTCGTCCTGATATTGCTTATGCATTGCAACAACTTTGCTTATTTAAGCATGATCCCTGAAAACCTCTTTCTTTTCAGAATTACTTCAACTCTTGTATCCACGGACATTTAAGCATAATCCCTGAAAACCTCTTTCTTTTCGGACTTACCTTCAACTCTTGTATCCACGGACATATGTCCTAATGCATGTTGATCTATTTCTAGGCTATGTATTGTGTCTTTTTTAGGGATAATCTTATATCTTGGTCTTCTAAACGTCAGAGTACAAATACAATATATCATTCAAGTGCAAAGGCTGATTATTGGGCTGTTTTTATTTATGTTTTGTATAATAAGTGTATTTTTTTTTCAAAAAAAACAATCTAGATTTCATGTATTTAGTTTTCTCATATTACAATTTAGCATTAAGATTACGAGAAACAAACAACTATCTTTATATTCACTTTCAAACATATCTTCCCTCTTGATGCATTTTTTTTTTAGTCATAGAAGCTTATATCATAGTACAAATGCTCATAGAGCGTCGTTTATTTTATTATCCTATACCTAATATTGAAAATTTGTGAGCATATATATTACATATCTAATTAAGTAGATAATGTTAATATCTTTTCCTCGTAAGTTGTAACAAAATAAAAATCAAAAATTATAATTATATACTTAATTATATCATATTATTAAAAAAGATGTTTGCCGTCGGGTCCTACCCACTTAGGGAAAAAAGGGCGGGTAGCAGCAAAAAAGTGAGTATGCTAAGGTGGGCGGACTTTAAATATTTTAAGCATGCGAGTAAACTTAGAGGCAAGTTTGATTCGCTACCTACCCAAAACCCGTTCATGAACATCTACATGTAATTTCGAAAATTTTATTTTCTTTAATTAGGACAAAAAAATTATAAGTTTTCAAATTAGAATTTAAAATTGTCATTTTAAATATTTAAGGTTTGAAGATTGTAACTGATAATTATGGTTTTAAGTGGTTATGTAGTACAAGGCCTATTTCAAGCTTCAAAAGTAGAATTGTTTATGGGCAGACCCATCAGGCTTGACCCACCCGGCTCGAAAACGGATGGGCTTGGACAACGTTTTTTTAAAAAAAGTTAAAATTTGGACGGATAATACCCGTCGGTCAAGATAAATGAGCGAGTAGCGACACCAAAAAAATATTTACGGGTATACCTGTCCATCCCCTTAATTTAATATATTAATTATTAAATAATAATTTTATTATTTTTTAAGTTTGCTTTAGTCTACACATCTATTGTCTACATTACCCATTAAATAATACTTACCCAACTTAGTTTAATACTCCTATTAGTACTCTAGTTTTGTCATCTAGTGTCTACATTGCTCTTACTAAGAAGATGATAACCGATCGCATTGCTTTGCTTGTATCATCCAACATAATATCTATATTTGTATAATTTGAGTATTTTGAGACTTTTTATGTATTTTTTGTGTTTTGGACAATGTATTGTATTATTTAATTTTTATTAAGACTGAACTTTATAATGTTTAGGAAAAATATACCTAAAATAATCCAGCCTTTTCCTATAATAATCTCACCTATTGATTAACAATAAATAATCCCAACTTTAGGAGGCATTTGCCGAAAATAAACTTGAGTAATCAGATGACCTACTATAGTAGGTAATTCACCAAAATAGTAAACTGAAAATTAATTTAAAATTATAGAAAAATTTTAAAAATTTACATAAAAATTCTAAATAATTAAAATCATAAAATTTTGTTTAAACAATTTTTAAACATTTTTTTTGGCATTTATTTTAATTATTTATCTTTTTTTGAAAAACAAACTTGCTATAGCAATTCATCTGATTAACGGATTTAGTCAAGGAAAATACCTCTCAAAGTTAGAATTATTCATGGTTAATCAATAAGTGAGATTATTGTAGGAAAATCATGAATAGTTTGGATTATTCTAGGTATTTTTTTCTAATTTTTATTGTATTTTTAATTTTTATATTTTATATATAAGAAATATTTGTTTACGCGCGGGTTCCGGCCGCTAAGAAAATGGGCGGGTAGCGACAAAAAAAAATTGGTCCGCCAATGCAGGCGTATTACATTTGAATATTTGAGCCCGCGAGTAGATGTTTAAAGGATTACCCACCCGTGAACATCTCTACTCAAAAGGCTTATTTCAAATCTTAAACGACTTGTTTGGTAGGTGGTAATAAACAATGGTATTGAAAATGAAAATTAGTGTAATTTTGGTTGAAAAATCTCTTGGCTACCTTGATGGCTATGCTTGTCCAACTTTAATCATTTCATTTTCGTCGTAAAATTCATTCCAATGCAACCATTGGGAGAGGTGGTATTATGTAGTAATGGAATTTTCTATTTCTAAACAAAAAAACTTTTTTGTGATAAGAGTTTTATTACCATAGGATTGATATGGAACTTTTAATAAAATTCTACACTATATATCATTTCTATTACCATTATATACAACTAACCAAACGGGCCGTAAAAAGTATATTTGAGAACTCAAGTTTAACATATACTTTAAACTTTAAAATATCATATTCCAAGTCTTAAAGGACCATATCCTAGCCTAAAAATGACAATTTACAGGGTTGAATGTGATACCCCAAATTTAGCTTGAAAAGAAATTGATAGATTACTCATATCAACAAGGTTCATCTTCTTTTCTAGGGAACGCATTTGCTAAGAACTCCATAGTTAAGCGTGCTCGGTGGAGAGCAATTTTAGAATGGGTGACCTCCTGGGAAGTTTTCCTGGGTGCGCACGAGTGAAGTCGAAGTGCGCTAGAAAGACTTGTGTTAGTCTGTGGGGCCAGTCTACAGTCTCTATGAGTAGTCACTAGCGGTCCGTTTGGCCGGGTGTTACGTTTAAAGACTAAGGAAAATTTACTCAGAATAATCCAACCTATTCACGATTTTCCTACAATAATCCCAAATATCGATTAATCATGAACAATCACATTTATTATTTCATTTAACCTTTGGTATTATTTAGTTTTTCTTAACCAGCTATAGAAGGTCATTTTGATTGTTATCCTTTTTTATCTTCTTCCTTTTTAGTTACTCCTTATCTCCATTGTTGCAGCAGTAAGTTTATAGGGTAAATGAAGACTTGTAGCCAATGTCTTCCTCAACTATCCTCTTAAGTTCAAACCAAAATAACTTGTTAGGGTCCATGCTCATTGATTTACACATACCAGTCACGCACTCTAATTTAACCTTTTTTTTTTCAAACACCCCACAAAACCACCATTTTATTATAAAGGAATCACATAAACTAGCCTATCATAGAAAAAAATTAAAATGCATAATCAGAATTGAAAAGGAGAAATTTGAAACCCTAGTTTATATCATCATCATATCGAGTGTTTTCCGCCTATAGTAATACTATGGTCAGGGTTTGGAGAGCGATAGTATGCGGCAACCCATACCCATAAAGGAGGATGCGGCCAAAGAGTCTCCCGACTTGAGATTAATCCTCAAACTGATAGATCCTTGCAACGAAGAGTAAGGGAAACCCTAATTTATATAACAAAATAAAGAAAACTCAACATTGATGGCTAGGTGATGGAGGCCGAGAACCACCAAAATAAATTTCTTTTTTACTGCTGCGTTAAAGACAACCGAAAACAAACTTTAATGGAGGTCCTCTTCAATGGTAGGTTTGGTAGAAGGAAGTAAATAAATGTCAAGAAGAATAAGTGAAAAGGTGTTTGCTAAAATCAATAAATGTTAATCAAAAATTTAATTAAAAAGTTAAAAAAAGAAAAATAAATTATATCTAATACAAAACGGTAGTAGGTGATCCAACAACATTTCGGGTTAAATGAAACAATAGATGAGTTTATTCATGATTTATCGATATTTGAGATTATTGTAGAAAAATTGTGAATAGGTTTGATTATTTTGGGTAAATTTTCCAAAGACTAATTCAAGACTTAAATAACTTATTTCAAAGCTTGAGTTTAATATTTACTACAACCCGCACAATGTCATTCAAACCTTAAATGATCAATTATATAAGTCTTAAAATGACAATTCTAAGACAATCAAGCTCTAATGTTAAACTTGCTTACTCAAATAATATAAGGCCTATTCCAAGCCTTAAAACGACAATTCTAAGATTTAAAAAACCTATTCCGAGCCTCAAAAGGCCTATTCTAAAGCTTAATTTTAATAACTACTCCAAACCTTAAAAGTCAAATTCTAAAGTCCAATACTAAAACATTGCATATATGCACCGGTTGCATCCAAGTATTTGTGTTAAAAAGGGTAGGTAGTGGCAAATATAGTGAGCCCCCTAACTCGGAAGGGCTTTTAAAAATTTAGGCCCGCTAGTGGATTTTTAGAAGTAAACTGGGAGCAAAGCAAGATTCTGACCATAATCTGCTTGTTGGTGAACACATTGTACAAAATAGGACTGCAACCAAAGTTTTTTTTATAAGAATAATGATATTTATATCACTAAGGGGTGTACATTATAATTAACAAACTCTTTTTCTTATTAATAATTTGAACTTTTCAAGAGAATTCATTAAAGAAATTATATATAATAATTATTTTAACTTAACAAGAAAGAATGAATGGTAAAATAATAAAGTATAAATAAGAATCTTATATTTCTATAGCAAAAACAATATTAAATTACATAAAAAAAATACAAGATATTTTCTTATATACTATATCATTTTCCTTTTTTTTTAATACCATTTACATAATTTTACTTTTTTATGTTATTTTTCCCTAACAACTAAACTACTCCTTAATAATTATGTCAATTCCTTAATTAGCAGACTCAATGGACGAAGAAGTATCAGTATTTACCATATAATTTTTTATATTTTTCCTCTATTATTTTATTCACACGTTAATATACACTAGTTTAAATACAGCGGGTCTCCTAAGAAACGGTCTTTTTGAGAGACGTTTCTTAAGCCCAACCCATTAAACCTTAATGTCCACTTACTGTATTATTACTGTCTACTTACATCTTTCTTAATACCTACATACAACATACTTAACGCCCATCGAAAAAGCACTTAAAATGTCTACTTATAATATTCTTAATGCTTACCGAGAAATCTAGCCTACTAACCTACTTACCATATCCTTAATGCCTGTTTACAATATCTTTAATGTCTACTTACAATATACTTAATGCCGAGTAAGTACTTAAGTAATTTTCCTTTTTGGGCCAACCCAATTATGGATGGTCTCTCGAAGAGATTGTCTCTTACAAGTTTGTGTTTTAAATATTACTATCTCTATTATCATATGTTCTTCCCATTCACTTTTTAGCGGATTCCAAAGCAAACTTAAAAATCAAACAAATTGTGATTTTTTTAAAACTTATATAAAGTTGATATTTAGAAAGTATATATATTTAGGCGAAACTATAAAGATCCCATATAAATATGTTTTTACATATATACACTATGTGAAATATTACTCTCTCTGTTATCATATGTTCTTCCCATTCACTTTCTAGTGGATTCCAATACAAACTTAGAAATCAAACAAATTTAATTGTGATTTTTTAACTTATAAAAAGTTGATGATTAGAAAATATATATTAAGACGAAATTCTCAAAAACCCATATAAATATATTTTTTTATATAAATAATGAAAATTCATAGTTAATATTTAACAATGAAATTCATAAATTTTATTTGAGAAAAACATTTCAAAAACAAAAAGAGTAATACTTCTCATGACTATATTTGAAGTTAATACTCAAACGGATAGAATGGTTTCACCTCTTTCATATTTTTTGGTTGATTCGATCAAGCGTTCAATCCCAATTTAATTCCCAAACCCAAACCAATTACTAGTAGCGTAGGAATACGTAGAATCAGTACCTTATTTTTTTTTTCCTGTAATTAATGTTTTTTTGACCTCTCAAGTTCTTCATGTAGAGTTGTAGATACTTAAATTCTCATACGCAAAACCATTACTAGTAGTCTAGTAGGATGGGACTATGTACCTTACTGAATAGTTAGTTTATCCCTATAAGATGACAATTAATAATTAATTTGATATTGAATAATAATTAAATATATTTTTAATTGGTAGTTGGTAAATATTATATGCTTATATTTTTTATATTCTCAATGCGACATTCAATATACTTCTACTAGATTCGCCTATGTTACTAGTAGAATGGGAATATGTACCTTACCTACTAAATAGTTAGTTTACCAGTATAATTGAGTATCAATTTGATAAATAATAATTAAATATATTTTTGATTGTTAGTTGGTAAATAATTTTTTCTCCGTTCTAAAATACTTGTAATATTTAATTTTGCATTGAGACGAATCAGACACGATCTCACTTGATTATGTTTCAACTTATAGATTTAAAATTAATCACAAATTAATGATGATAAATGAATAGTTCATTATCTTGTAATGTTACAAGTAATTTGAAACGGAAAAAGTAAATGCATACTCCCTCCAATTTATTTATTCAATTTTTAATATCTCTAATTGTGCATAATTAAAAATTATAGAAAGTTGATATAAATAATCTTTAAATTGAGACAAATCAAATAAGATTCCACTTGACTATATTTTAACTTATAAATTAATAATAAAATACAGAGTAAGAGTAAGAGATGAATAGTGTCCAAAAAACAAATGAGACATTACTAGTGAATTTTAATGTCAAACTTTGACTACGATTTCTTATTGATTTATAAGAAAAAAAAATATATTCAGTTAAAATCTTATTAGATTCACCTCAATATAAACTTTCTAAATGTCAATTTTTTGATTTTTTAAAAACTTACAATTAAAATCATTTGATTTTAAAGTTTATATTGAGATCTGAAAAAAAAATAAAAAAATAAATAAAAACATTTAAAAATAGAGAAAGTACTATTTACTATTTACCCGGTAAAATTCCCGGTGCGACATTCAATATATTTTCTCATTAATTGAATATATCTAGCTATTTGAATTCTCTATGCAGGCACACATTTGTAGTTGGTACTTGGTAATAATAATTAACCTCATTAACAGGAGGTTATTGACTATAAATTGGACTATTACTAATTGCTCCGTCATATGCTAATTCGAGTCGAGAACGAAAGAAAGAAAGAAAAAAAGAAAAAAAAAAAAAATGGAAACATGGGCTGTTGTGGTTCAAGTAGCAAGTGTGACACAACTAGCAGCAATGGTTGCCTACACAATTCCTGTAATTGGCCCGGTGATTGGCCCGTTGGTTACCACAACAGCTAATGTTGCTTCAGCTGTTTTGGGTATCAATGGCATACTCAGATTCTTCATTGCGTGATTCTAAACATGCATGTCATTTGCCATGCTATTAGTGCCTGCATGAATCTACTATATATTTTAACTATCTTTTATTTTATTTTATTTTCTTTATGTAATGTGTTTGCTTAATTATGAGAATAGATTTTGTTCTAATATCATATTTAACTATGTTTTTTTGAATTAATATTGAGATTGCTTGGTAGGAAAAAATATGTTTTTGGAGTTTTATTTTCAATGCTAAATTACTTATTGTTGTTTGATAACAAGTATTTAATTTCAAATTATAAATTTTAATTATGAAATTATAAATGATGAATTTGAGAATGAAAAGGTTTGATAAGCTGTTTTCAAATACTTAACTTTAAGTACTTTAAAAATAATAGTAGAATTGACCCAAATTTAAATTTGAAAATTTTTAATTTGGCAATGCAAACAATATATTTGAACCAATATTCAGATTTCGAAATGAAATCATCGTTCTCAAATATGACATAAAAAAATTAAGAGGATCTTAATTTGTTATTAAGTACAGTTATTAGTCTGAAGAGAATCCCAAGTTAGTCTTGAAGGATTGTCTTTGTGAATATACGAAGATTAGATGCTAGAGATTAAATTATGTTGTCAATGGGTTATGCTAATGATGAAGAAATAATAAATAAACTAATGTAAAGAACAACTATAAAAATAGAGCAAGAAACAACAATGGAGAACACACAAAAAATATGAGGTATCTATGGATACCTCCCCCTCAAAATAAGTATCTTATCATTAATATAATCAATAATACATTAATGACTCACATTTCTAAGCTTTAAGAACAGCCTCTGAAATCAAAGATTGAATCTTTAACTCAATCTCACACAAACATACATAAACAAGGATGAAGAACTCTTATAGTGTGAACCCTAGCTCTCAATCTTGTATATGCCTTTCTCAATACCCTAATGATTTCTAAGACTCCTTGTAAAGCCCTAAAACATATTAGAATAACCTAGGACAAAAGGCTTAAAAGCCCAAACAAAACCGTAGCAAAACCAAAATCGTGTATGTTTCTCCGCTACAACCCGCTTGGTCGAGCCCCCTATGCTCGCCTGGTCAAGCGAGTGACCAGAAGCTACTACTTGCTTCCTACTGCTTGGCTCGATTAAGCCACTCATGCTCGATGGGTCGAGTAGCCTTCAAACCCTCCCAGACTTCGTACTTTACCTTCACTAAGACACCCCAAATCATCATCATTAATCACTTCATTCATTCCATATCCCATGGTATACTCCGCATCACTCTCAAGTGTGCATGACATGACATGAGCTACGAGGTGCTCAAAGTCGTCATCAATATTGCGGGAAATTGGCTCTTGATTCAACAAATTATAATTATGAACTAATAGGATTAAATTATACGCCAAATAAAATTAAATGTATTATTATAAAAGATCATATTAGAAATAATTAGGATCAATTATTGTTGAGAAACTAAATATATTTAAAGTAAAAATACTATGAAAATAATAATTTAACTTATTACAAATAATCATTTTTCAAAAGTTATAATAAAATCACATAATTTTCAAAACATATCAATAATAATTAAAGAACTAGATAAACCAAATTACTATAATGCATTTTTATGTTTATAATCTTGATTTCACTACAAGAATCACATTGCGTGTCACATTATTTTTGTTGCCAATACTTAAAAAAGGTATGGCCCATAGTTAACAAAAAATGACATAATAATTGTCGCTTTATAAGTTTTGCCCATAGCCCATAGGCATGATTTATGGATGTCACTTTCTTCTGTGACTCAAAGATGTATGTGACACATTTTTTCAGAAATCTACATGGTCGGTGCGCACTGTTTGTAAAAAAGTGTTCTCCAAAATTCAATTTTCGCTTCCTATAAATCTAAGGAAGAATATTTAAAAAGACAAAACTTTTCTTCAAAGTGAATTTGGTCAGATGGTCTATATTTGTATGTGTGCTCTCTTTCTAGCAATTTTAAAATTGAAAATTTGAAAAAAAAAACCTTTTTAAAAAAATTCTCAAAGGAGTTTGGGATAATTTGATTTCTCAAAATAAGTATCTTCTAATTCGAGTCCAAGGAATGACATTGTTTACTGTTACTAACAATAGGCATTTACTTAAACTAAATTTAAAAGTTAGCATGATAATCGCCCTCTGTTACTAATTAGACTGAAAAGTTGAAATTTATTTTTTTTTTCAATTAAATTTCACTTTATTAGAGATGTATGACATTAGCTCATTTGTAATAGTAGGACTTACTTTAGTTTTTCATATTCAAAAGTTTAGATTTTGCTTATGCATATATTTAATTTTCTTAATAGTTCTATCTTAATGTATTAAGTGTTTGAGAACTACTAGTAAAGCTTAGTATTAGGTGCTCAAGTTTTTGTTTAGAAAATACCACCTAAAATTTCAAGATAGAACCTTTGTCTATATTGCTAGTCTCTCTAGCTTTACCTGATGCACAAAGTAATCATCTTTTGATGTCGGGTTAAGGATAATACCCTACGGCCTACAGGTAAGTAAGGAGTTTGGATAATTGATCTGCCGATATATGATTAGAATCAAACTCCTATCACAAGGGAGAAAAAGGAAAACCTTTTAACCATCACAACAACCAATGATTCTCAATCATTCTTAAGATCTTATTAGATTTATCTTAATATAAACTTTTAAAATGTCAACTTTTTTGAATTTTTAAAAAACTTACAATTAAAATTATTTAATTTTAAAATTTGTATTGAAATCTGAAAAAAATAAATGAAAACATCATTTAAAAATAGAGAAAGAACTATTTACTATTTACCCGGTAAAATTCCCGGTGCGACATTCAATATGTTTTCTCATTAATTGAATATTTCTAGCTATTTCAATTCTCTATGCAGGCACAGTAGTTGGTAGTTGATACTTGGTAGTAATAATTAACCTCATTAACAGGAAGTTATTGACTATAAATTGGACTATTACTCAATACTCCGTCATATGCTAATTAGAGTCGAGAACGAAAAAGAAAGAAAGAAAAAAAGAAAAAAAAAAAAATGGAAACATGGGCTGTTGTGGTAAGTGTGACACAACTAGCAGCAATGGTTGCCTACACAATTCCTGTAATTGGCCCGGTGATTGGCCCGTTGGTTATCGCAATAGCTAATGTTGCTTCAGCTGTTTTGGGTATCATCAGATTCTTCAGTGCGTGATTCTAAACATGCATGTCATTTGCTATGCTATTAGTGCCTCCATGAATCTACTATATATTTTAGCTATCTTTTTATTTTATTTTCTTTATGTAATGTGTTTGCTTAATTATGAGAATAGATTTTGTTCTAATATTATATTTAACTATGTTTTTTTGAATTAATATTGAGATTGCTTGGTAGGAAAAAATATGCTTTTGGAGTTTTATTTTCAATGCTAAATTACTTAATGTTGTTTCATAACAATTATTTTATTTCAAATTATAAATTTCAATTATGAAACTATAAATGATAAATTTGAGAATGAAAAGATTTCATAAATCATTCTCAAATACTCAACTTTAAGTACTTTAAAAATAATAGTAGAATTGACCCAAATTTAAATTTGAAAATTTTTAATTTGGCATTACAAACAATATATTTGAACCAATATTCAGATTTCGAAATGAAATCATCGTTTTCAAACATGACATAAAGAAATTAAGAGGATCTTAATTTGTTATTAAGTATAGTTATTAGTCTGAAGAGAATCCCAAGTTAGTCTTGAAGGATTGTCTTTGAGAATATACGAAGATTAGATGCTAGAGATTAAATTAAGTTGTGAATGAGCTATGCTAATGGTGAAGAAATAATAAACAAACTAATGTAAAGAACAACCACAAAAACAGAGCAAGAAACAACAATGGAGAACACACAAAATGAGGTATCTATGGATACCTCCCCTTCAAAATAAGTATCTTATCATTAATATAATCAACAATACATTAATGACTCACATTTCCGAGCTTTAAGAACAGCCTCTCAAAGCAAAGATTGAATCTTTAACTCAATCTCACATAAACAAGGATGAAGAACTCTTATGGTTTGAATCCTAGCTCTTAATCTTGTATATGCCTTTCTAAATACCCTAATGATTTCTAAGACTCCTTATATAGCCCTAAAACATATTAGAATAACCTAGGACAAAAGGCTTAAAAGCCCAAACAAAACCGTAGCAAAACCAGAATCGTGTATGTTTCCCAGCTACAGCCCACTTGGTCGAGCCCCCTATGCTCGCCTGGTCAAGCGAGTGACCAGAAGCTACTACCTGCTTCCTACCGCTTGGCTCGATTGAGCCACTCATGCTCGATGGGTGGAGTAGCCTTCAAACCCTCCCAGACTTCGTACCTTGCCTTCACTAAGACACCCCAAATCATCATTATTAATAACTTCATTAAGTGACCCAAACCTTAGCACTCCATATCCCATGGTACACTCCGCACCACCCTCAAGTGTGCATGACATGGCATGAGCTACGAGGTGCTCAAAGTCGTCATCAATATTGCGGGAAATTGGCTCTTGATTCAACAAATTATAATTATGAACTAATAGGATTAAATTATACGCTAAATAAAATTAAATGTACTATTGTAAAAGATCATATTAGAAATAATTAGGATCAATTATTGTTGAGAAACTAAATATATTTAAAATAAAAATACTACCTATAATATTGAACGAAAACAATAATTCAACTTATTACAAATATCATTTTTCAAAAGTTATAATAAAATCACATAATTTTCAAAATATATCAATAATAATTAAAGAACTAGATAAACCACATTACTATAATGCATTTTTATGTTTATAATCTTGATTTCACTGCAAGAATCACATTGCGAGTCACATTATTTTTGTTGCCAATACTTAAAAAAAGTATGGCCCATAATTAACAAAAAATGACATAATAATTGTCGCTTTATAAGTTTTGCCCATAACCCATAGGCATGATTTATGGATGTCACTTTCTTCTGTGACTCAAAGATGTATGTGACACATTTTTTCAGAAATCTACATGGTCGGTGCGCACTGTTTGTAAAAAAGTGTTCTCCAAAATTCAATTTTCGCTTCCTATAAATCTAAGGAAGAATATTTAAAAAGACAAAACTTTTCTTCAAAGTGAATTTGGTCAGATGGTCTATATTTGTATGTGTGCTCTCTTTCTAGCAATTTTAAAATTGAAAATTTGAAAAAAAAACCTTTTAAAAAAAATTCTCAAAGGAGTTTGGGATAATTTGATTTCTCAAAATAAGTATCTTCTAATTCGAGTCCAAGGAATGACATTGTTTACTGTTACTAACAATAGGCATTTACTTAAACTAAATTTAAAAGTTAGCATGATAATCGCCCTCTGTTACTAATTAGACTGAAAAGTTGAAATTTATTTTTTTTTTCAATTAAATTTCACTTTATTAGAGATGTATGACATTAGCTCATTTGTAATAGTAGGACTTACTTTAGTTTTTCATATTCAGAAGTTTAGATTTTGCTTATGCATATATTTAATTTTCTTAATAGTTCTATCTTAATGTATCAAGTGTTTGAGAACTACTAGTAAAGCTTAGTATTAGGTGCTCAAGTTTTTGTTTAGAAAATACCACCTAAAATTTCAAGATAGAACCTTTGTCTATATTGCTAGTCTCTCTAGCTTTACCTGATGCACAAAGTAATCATCTTTTGATGTCGGGTTAAGGATAATACCCTACGGCCTACAGGTAAGTAAGGAGTTTGGATAATTGATCTGCCGATATATGATCAGAATCAAACTCCTATCACAAGGGAGAAAAAGAAAACCTTTAACCATCACGTCAACCAATGATTCTCAATCATTCTTTAGAATGAGGAACAAAGACAAAAAAATACTTCAAATTTAGTTGAAAAGGAAACATTCAAATCAAGAATAATTCACCATTTCACATTTTTGTTTAGCACACCAATGAGTGCACATTAGAACTACCAATGTTTCTGTGTGTAACCCAAGTACCAACCATATAAAAGCCCTAATCATAGACTTGAAACTGTTAAATATGCCTTATTTTCTCTTCTTTGTAGGAGGTTGGTCATCTTCTTCCTCCTCTTCCTCGTCTTCTTCCTCACCATCATCGTCATCTTCATCTTCATCTCCATCCTCATTGTCATCATCGTCTTCATCACTTCCCCCATCAGCACCATTTGCCTCCGCTTCCTCTGGGTCCCCCTCATCGTCATCATCATCATCATCATCTCCACCTTCTCCTCCAGAGAAATCCTCATCGTCGTCATCATCCTGATCTTCTACACCGTCTTCATCTTCATCATCATCCTCTGTGTCACTACCATCTTTGTTCTCGGGACCAGGCTGTTCTGTTTTGCGGAGTTCATCAATCGGGAACCTGTGCAGTGGTCGGTTAAAGGGGAATACTTTTCAAAAATCAATTACATTGAAGCAAGATTTTTACCTCTTCTCAATAAAAGTCAAACCAGAAAGCTCATTGACAACCCCCAAAAGTGATCCTGCCTGAAATAAAAATTCACATCAGTAGAGCTTTCTGTGAGTACTCTTTTATCACTAACATTTTATTTATCATTCAACAACATTCCAATAGTTTGACACCACAAACGGCTCCCACCCAAAAGGAGTTTGAGGGGTAGGATGTAAGCAACCTTACCCTTTGTAATAAAAAGATGTTTCCGATTGACTCTTTATTACAAACACTGTCCACATCTTCACAGAAATTAGACTTGCACATGATTTATTTAACCATTTTAGAATATCCAATATAATCTAAAAAGCCTGAGACTAAATTACATAAATCTTTGGCTCCTCGAGGAATATATCATTGAGAAAACAGCAGACTGTTCCATTTTCTAAAGCATAAACTAAACTCAAAAGGCACAAGTGCGTTTGGCTCCATTGAGAATGGGCATTTATCATTTACTATGAATCAAATATATACATCGAAAATACACACGACTGTTTTACTTTCTACATTATTATCTCTTCTACATTCAACCTTAGAAAAGAACAAAATCCAGAAATGAGCATTAGGAATGGTGGTTGATGAAATCTTCTCAAGTTTTAAATCATGGAATAAAAACTCCCCAATTACGTTATGTAACACCCGTTACGTAACGTATTTGAGAGTCAACGCGATGTTAAATCCCAGTATATAACGATGCATGAGATTTCACGATCAAAACGTTGTGTTGATCATCATGTAACGAGTAGCGCCCTTTCTTTCACCGCTGCAACGATATTTCACCGTTATACCGATACTTGTCACTCCGTTAAAATTTCATTAGTTACTTAACTTAAAGTTACTCATAATTTAGTCATTAAACAAAATAATTAACAAATAAGTTAATTAACTTAAAAAGTTACTAGTAAGTTAATTATCCACTAAAACTACCTCATATAGTGCAATTACAATAGCTATGAGCACATTATTGCATAATAATAGTTGGAATGACAAAAATCAATTACAAGTTCAAAACACCCTTTACGTGTTTTTTTCAAAAGTTCACACAGCGTCATTGCAATTTGCGTATACTCCGTTATAGATTCTCCCGCGACATGACGACAATTTTCTCTAATAGTACCTTTACAGTAGCTGAACAAAGAGATGCAAAGCATACCACAAGCAATTTTAAGTTCGTAAACAAAACTTTATATTAAAAAAAATCCTAAAAAGAAAAAACTAGATTTATCCCCAAGATAGTTCAACACTCCATCAACAACAGAAAAACACCAAGCAAACACTATTAATTTACTAAGTTGAGCCCGTATTGGATGCTATTGCTAAGACAAGTGAGCAATGAGCTCGAGGGAGAAACTAATCAATTAGAAAATTCAACTCCTTGTAGAATGTCTTCAAGTTTGCCATGCTTTTTGCACTCAAATGCCGAAAGTGTAAGCAAGAAGCAAATTTTCCGTCCGATTACAATCAATTAAGGAAAGAAATTATATAAAAACCTCCTGAAAGAAATAGATCCTCTAGCCTCATCTAAGGTGGAAAATATGCTTGTAATATACTTTTATAAGACAATCTACAGATCACAACCCTACCACATCTAACAAAAGAGAGCAGCTAAATCATATAGAAGCTCTCCATTTTGATCGCAAAAAAAAAAAATAACTTCTCAGGAGTGAGGAGATCGACTAATACAAAGCAAAATATCCTCATTATTGGTAAGAACAACTGTACAGCTGAATTTAGGTCATTAACAATCATACAAGCCACAAGCCAAACATATAATTTCCTTTTTCAGATTAGTTTATCCAAAACACTAGCAAGTAGAGAACTTAGAACTTTTAAAACACAAAATAAACGTAGGATTTGGGAAACTTGAGGTATATTTCTAATGTGATCCATATATAGTTGTTTCCACATCCAATTCAAACAAATGCTAAAGTGACATAAGAGAAATCAAACTGCCCAGCACGATTAGCAGTAATATGAAAATAAGTCAATAACAACCTAGAACTAGTTCATCCATACCCACCAAATTTTATCAACCAAATTAACAAAAAATATAGAAAGGATAACAAGATAACTGATAGTAAAGAAATAAGATTTGGTAGTTGAGTAGCCGGTAAAAAAAGGATTAAGAGATACTAATAAGAAGTCTACTAAATAGTTTATCCATATAAACAAATACATAGTAAATCCTAGAAGCAAGGCCAACCCTTCACACACACACAGACACACACACACACACAAGAAATATATATATATATAAAAGCTTTACAAGAAATATACATCAAACAAAACAAGGTCAAGCCTTCATTTTTATGGTCAAGCATTCTACAATAAAATAAGCTTTACAAGATTATAGTTCCAATTATTAATGGCCCGTTTGGTAAACGGTAGAAATGAGAATGAAAACTAATGTAATTTTAGTTGAAACATCTCTTGCTACCTTCACGGTCATGCTTGTCCAACTCAATCATCTTATTTTCTTCATAAATTTCATTGCAATGCATTACCATTGGGAGATGACGTATTAGGTGGTAATGAAAATTTGTAAACAAAAATACTTTTTTGTGATCAAAGTTTCATTACTATGGGAATGACATGAAACTTTTTATAAAATTTTACACCATGAATCATTTCCATTACCACATAGTACCACTAACCAAATGGGTTGTTAAATGCTTTAAGAGAAACAGAATCAACCATTACAAAAAGAACATTCAAGAAAACAACCAATTCCATACACTCACTGAGTCACCGACAAATGTTTAAACTACAACAACTACAATAACAACAATGCTAGAGCCTAAACTCAAAAGATTCATCGGGTAGGTTACATGAATTATAATTCCGATTGTTCTCCACATAAATTCTCCTCCTCCCTTCATTCTGGTTATTATGATGATGAAATTACAAAAAAACATTCAACCAAAAGTCCAAAGCCAAACAGCCAATTGCAAACATCAATCAATCAATTAAGCTAAACCTTTATAGCAGTTAAAGCATAAAACTTTAAATTGAAAACAAAAAGGAAAAAAAAAACGAACTTTTGTCACTAAAAAAGTAAAAATAGACAAAATCATAGAAGATACGAAGAGAATTGAAGTTATACCGTTAGAATTAAGCAAGCAAGAGATTTTCCAGCAAGAATATTGGTTTGTAACATCATAATTTCCATCTCAGAAGACGTCATAGTTTTTCCATAAACCCCAATTTCCATAATTCCAAAAACCCTGCAGATTTAGACAACAATAAAGTACAAAGAAGAGAAAAAGATGAACAACAAAGTACAAGAGAAACCCACAAAGGAAAAACGGAGAAGAAAATAAATGAATGTAGAAAGTGAAAGTGAGATAGTCACCTGAAGAGAGGAGAAAGAGAGTTTTTGCACTAGAGTAATGTATGCTTACACTGGTAAAGAGCTTGAGGAAAAATGCTAGTAATAATACTAGGGTTCTTTTTCAGACCCTAAGGATTAAGGAATAGACTAATTTATGTTATTTACATTTTTTTTTCTTTGGCTAATTAGAGTATGCTCCACTCACTATCCTAATGGATTTGTCACAATTAAACCTCTCAAGTATTTATCCAATCAAAATTTAACTCGAAATTCAATTAAATTGTGGATGGGTAAAATTATATTGATTCATATTGCATTTATTTCACCTGGATTGAGTATGAGTTTAAATTTAATGGATAATGACTCAATATGGTTGTATAAAGTTCTACCCACCATGGATAGTGGGTAGTAGGTAGTGAATAGATGATGGGTGTAAGTTTTTACTCGCTCCATACCTGCCCAGCCCAGCCCCATATCCACCTATCCCGCCCTTTACCAGTCTGCCTTATATCTACAACACAAATTAAGGATATTATTTTATTTTGTTACATTGTATGGTTTAAATAGATTTACAATTATATTTATCAAAAATTTATGGAGTATTTAACACAAACATGTAGTGAATGTGATGCGGTACAAGGCGGGTATAATCATGATGGGTATACGCAGTTTGCCATAGTGGGTGAGGATAAGTTTGAATGCATACCCAAGTGAGCATATGTGGGTATGAAAATTTTAGGAGCAATTGGTGCATGGTGGATATGAAAATTTTAGTTAAGTATGAGTGAGGAAAGGGCATACATTACCGCATATACTCGCCCATTTTGTCATCCCAAATCATATAACTCAAAAACTTTTATCTGACGCAAAAATAACACGACCAGAAAAAACAAAACAAAACAAATTTAGGTCATACACTATCGAAATCAAACCTAATCGTTTTGGCCCATTTTTTTTCTTCCTCAACATCATCATTCATGTCATCATTTTAATCGAGACGTACTATATTCTTAGCCATTTTAAAGTTTCAATTCAACAATTTTTGTTGTAGATCACTTAAAATATTTGTCTTTTTTTTATATAAAAGAATTTTATGAAAACAAAATAAATGATATACTTAAAAAAAATAGTATAATTTAATGGTGGAAAAAAATTAAAAATCTTTGACTCATTAGGTTGACTCAAACCCCATATGATTCTTTGGAGAACTAATCCAGCATGAAATTCACTCTATCAGTGTTTAGAATTGATATGACTCAAAATTCATATGATCGACCATTTTGAAAAGTCTAGTCAAAATGCTATGTTCCGGCAAAAAATACTCCTAAGTAATGCTACATTTTCTTCATTTTTCATATCATAATCCTTTTTTATTAGTTATTAAGAATAAATCAAACAATGGGAGACGTTTGCTCAAAACATAGTTACCATACCAATATTAATAACCTCTATATAGCAGATAATTCACTTAAACCATAAAAGAACAAACATTTTTTAAAGAAAAAATAAAGAAATTTTACAAAGAAAAAAAAATAATAAGAAATTTAAAATCCCTTATAAAAATTATGATAATTGAGAATATTTTACAAAAATCTGAAAATGTATTTTTATTTACTATTTTTTTTACCCAATAAATGTATAAAAATTTTATTATGAATTGTAAAATATGAAAATCTAAAACCTAGCAAATATCTATAAAACTTTTCTTTTCACTTAATTTTTTCACACTCTTTGATTTCAAACAATTTAAAATCATGTTGAAAGATCTCTTTTTTTCAGAAATTACCTAACAAATGAAATATAATAAAGTAAGTAAAACTCAGAAAAATCAATACTTAATTTTTAAATATATATGTATTATGAAAATTATTTTTTTTCAAATGTGGAAAATTAAAAAAATTTGATGGTGGAGGGAGGTGCTTGTGCGGTATTGCTATAAGATATAGGAGAGTTGCTCCGTTTGACGATGATTGTAGGGTGAGTGATGGAAGTGGTCAGTGTGGGTAGAAGGTTTGGGGGAGAGAGGTAGGTCATGTAGTCATTGAGGCTGGGGATCATAGAGAAGTTCATTGGGGTTGTGTTTGTGGTGGGGGAGGATTTTGTGGGGTATTTGTGACCATTAAAGGTGTTTATTTGGGTCATTGAGTTGATTTCAAGTCTAGTGTTTCAGTTCGGTTCAAAATCAAGTCTTATATCCACATTATTTTTTCATAATTTTAAATTTATTTTTAATTAAGTCGGGTCAAATCAGGTTCGGTTATAAAGTTGGTAGAATATCGCGTCATCGAGTTTATTTTGAACCCCTCTAATAGCCATCAATGCTAGAGCAATGCGTATCGTCAATGATGAACGAATGGGTTAGGGTAAAGGTATGGTGGTCGTCATGACTAGGAAAAGAGGATAGGACGATTGCTGGAATTGGCGGAAAACATTAATGGAGAAAATCTTATATGTTGTGATTTTGGTCAATAGCATGTATTGGTTTTTAATTATCCAAGGTTTGGTTGATCAATACTGCTGGCTGTTTTTAAATCAAATCCATTGTCATAGAATCAAGTCGATTAAGAGTGACAAAGAAATAGTCTATTTGACAAAAACTATTAGTTAAAGTTGTTAGACAAAGTTATTTACTAGTTGATAAGCAAGTATTAATTGATTTACTAAACTTTATTACAAAATGTTTCATAAAAGTTATTTGTTGACTAAGATTGCTTCAAAAGTCAATAGCTTTTTAATTTTGACTAAAAACCATTTTGTAAATGACTTTTTACTTGTTTTAACGAACAAAAAAAACGAAAGGCAAAAAGTCAACTGCTAAGGATCCCAAAGCATTTTGATAAGAATCATTGTTAAAGATACCAAGCTATGAATGTTGTAAATACATTGTCTGATCATTAACTGAATGCTGATATGCAATGTTTATGTTTCATTAAAGGCTCTCATATCAACATTAAAGTAAAACCAGAAAAGGGTAAACTTTCTGGTTAATAATAAGATCAAGGTAAACAAGATCACTCCCTGATTCCCTGTTACTCTACTTTAATCTGTCTACCTGTCTATAACAAACGTTGGAAGAAAAAGAACAAAAAATTATGTTGCGACAGTGTTGTATGGATATTTGTCGTTGTCGGAGACCACTTTGATTTCATTTTCATGCTTCGTCTCCTCTGCTTTCGTGTCTTTGGTATCCTTCGGAAGCAAGTTGCAATGGATTGTATGCCAAACTGGACGCTCTACTTGAAAAAACCTGCCATAGAAGTCAGTTCAAATAAGTGAAAATCCGTCATTTACACAAATAAACTCCAACAAGCAACGTAACAACACTTATTTTGTTGTTCGAACTTCCATTCACTGAGACAATTTTAGCCAAGCCTAAATGCCATGTTAGCCTGTTCAACACTTCAATGTAGCTAATAACAAAATTAGTGGCGGCAAGAAATGAAGTAGAAGGCTTACGGATGTAAACAAAGTGTTGGAGACTGTACTGTAAGTGCATATTTACACGTTGATAACTCTGTAATGGAGGTTATCATAGCTGTGCTCTCGGAACACACAAATCTAACCTGTGATGTAAAAGAAAACAATTTAGCCAAGCGCAAAAGAAAAGCTTGATGATATTGATGGTTGTTGGAGAAAACAATGTTCGCACCTCTGTCTCCCGATGCTGATTTGTAAGGTCACAGAGTGTTCCATTAGTGTATTGATGAGCGTGATACCTGCATAGGACACACCATCAGTGGTATGTTTATCGTGCAGTAAGATATAGTATCATATCACAACATCAATCGAGATATCTGCAAAGATTCATCATACCTCTGAGAAGCATCTTTAGAATGTGGATCTTTCAATATAGAAATATCGGATAGATTTTGGTTATAGACATTTGTTGCTTCAGGATCATATAGCCCCAGCACAAATTCCTGAGCAATCTGTATCACCATGGTTGTATTGGTAAAAACACATAATCAACAGAAAAATCCTTAAACGCCTCTACTTAAGATAAATCATTTGGATCTTCTTCCGAAAAACCTTATTTATCGTTTATTATTAGGGATTGGAGATGGAACGATAATTCTCAGCAGAGGGTGTACAAAAATGGCTCTGAATGCCCAGATAAGGTGCTGATAAGATGTGATGTCAAAAAAAAGTTGTGCGGAGTAAAAGAAGAAAAAGCACATAACAAA
The DNA here is from genome assembly GCF_026212465.1 of Amaranthus tricolor. NCBI lineage: Eukaryota > Viridiplantae > Streptophyta > Magnoliopsida > Caryophyllales > Amaranthaceae > Amaranthus > Amaranthus tricolor. The sequence continues at coordinate 9,340,040 of NC_080052.1, read as the reverse complement.
ACCTCAAAGTGATTGTTCTTGGGCACCATATAACCACATTCCAAAAAAGCAGGACAAAATATAAAGCATAATTATCAAATTCAAATTAAACCAGAAATCGTACAAGGATTAGAATATTGTAATTGACTATATGGATCGACTACAAGGAAGCAACTCCCACTAGTGACTGAAAACAAGTCAATTAAAACTCCTGCTTTATCTCTTCAGATTTCGGACAATAAGGATGTAAAATGATCAATTTATCTAATTAGACATACACAATGGTGTGGTCTCTTTTTGGATGCTTAAGAGGGTATACCACTAAAACCATCTCATAAGGCATCTCCATACTCCAAATGGCGGACCCAGGATTTTCAAAATTGAGGGTGCAAAATATTACAATACTTTATTTTGTGAGTCTATAGTTAACCAACAATTGATTAAACTGAAGAATATGCAAAATAGGGATAAGATGCAAGTTCACGTTGAAAAAAAAATTATTTTCTTGTTTTTTATCGTCAAATAACTAAGTTCAATAGTATTTTTCAACTATTGAATTAATAAAAAAAGTTCATGCATCACTTTTTGGATTAGGGTGCAATGCACCTCCTTGCACCTATACTGGGTCTGACATCTTCTTTGGATGCTCAAATTAATTTAGAGCGGTGAAGGTCATGAAGTTTTGAAAAATAAACAATTGTTTTTTTTTTTCTTTTGCTTGGGCACCGATGCTTTGATGAGCATCTTTGGTTATTTTTTAAATTCAAGCATGCAACTTGAGCATCTACCTACAATGGTAACACCCTTAGATATCTCATTCTCTCTCCTTAGGGCATCTCTATTGGCCATCCCATTGGATGGATCTTTGAAGTTCCACCATTAGTCAATTAGAGGATTAGCAACAGCATGAAGGACCAAAAAACAACAGAATTGAGAATACCTTTTCATCTTCCAAATGGACCTGTCGCAAATGCTTCTTAAAGCAAAATTCATATGTCCACCAACCCTCTCGCTGCAAGAAAACCGACATAATGGTCTTCAGTAAACTACTAACTGTCACATTATTAAGAAAAATAGCAGTGAAGCCAAATTTATTTCTTTTTGCAGCTAGAACATCATGCTAGACCAAACCTCAATACTATATCCATGATCTTGTTCACTACAGATTCAAAACTGCCGTAAAAAAACCCATCTTTCTTGTACTATGCTATCCAACAAGCAGTATGAGGCATCAAATATGTGTACAGGTTTTGGTTTATGACATGCAGGGCTCAAAAGTTTAAAAGTTAAGATACAAGTATACTATTAAACAAGATGAACAAATGTGTACATTTACTTCATTGGAAAACATTCCTATTTCTAACAAACTTTTGCCTAAGCCTTCCATGTAATATGAAAAAAATTTGTGTTGATTAATTAGCTAATTATTATTACAAAAAATTCTCAATCCCAGTTGTAAGCATATATTGCACAGCTATCACAATACCTCACTTTCAAAGTTTCACTCTATTACCTACCAATAAGTGATTCAAGAAGTAACTTGAGAAAAAGATGAGGGTATTTGAGATACATTGAAGAGTCAAAGCAACATAGTTTTCACATATAAAAGGTTTGATACTGACCCTAAGAAGGCATTGCTCCTCCAGTACTTCAAGTAGCTCATCTGGTGTTTTGACTTTCACCGGTTTCTCACTTCCCATAATCATGCTGCTGGTGTTAAATTGGATAACAGGCTTCCCACTCTTAGGCTTCTCTATCTTGGGTAGAAAGCACAAGTAGTTTTTACCGTCTTCATTTGGCATGAAGACAGATTCCTGGTCATCACCCTGTGTATCAATGATGAGCACCGTTATCATTATTTTGTAATTCAAGCATAAGAAACCTATTGATTACTAGCTATGTCGGCAGTTAACATAAAGTTGCATCTGTTTGGATGATGAAGGAAATAGATGCAAAATAGTTATGCCCGCAGTTAACAAAATGTTGCAGCAGGTGAATTGGAGGAAAACTTGTTCGGTATCCACTGCAAGTATGTAAGTAAACAATTGATGATGTGTGTCCTCCATTCAGGGATTTCTTTTACGGATTTCCCTTTTAAAATAGTACATAAAATAGTGAATGATATATAATAGTTGTATTAGAAAATGTCTAATCCAGATCTGTTCTATTCTCATGTAAAAAAAGGGTCTGTGTAGCTGCTTTAATAATTTAAGTTTAAATATCCCATTTCTAAATTTTTAAAAAATAAAAAAAAGAAATGCTGAGAGTCAGGTCGAAATGCAACTGCTAACTAATTCATTGTATTGCAGAAAAGAACCAAGATAGCTTATCTTCAAAGCAATATCAAGAAAGAAATCAGTATTTCCAAACTGGTATATCTAACAGGCCATGAAATTTTTCATAAGTAAAGTTTTACATCTAGTACTTTACACCACCAACCAGGCAAACACCCCACGGCTTCTAACAAGTTCGAGAAGAGAACAAGCTAAGTAATAGAATGCCGTCGACATTAGTTCTGGAATATGTACAAGTTTGATTGAATCAATTACAAATTCTGAAGGTTAAAAAGAATCCTTTTTGTGCAATCTTAATACGACATGGTTGAAACCCATAATGCAAAAAAGAGTTTCAGTCAGGATTGCAGTTTTAATCACGATGATGCAGTAACATGGGTTATGAGGTTGTCGTGACACCAAATGTCAGCCAAAAGTATGAGGTATACCTTCAACCGGCCTAAAACATAGTTTTTTCTACACCTTCATGATACACATACTATTGATTCACTAGATTTGGAATCGGGCCAATACAATATGGTGTGGTCCTGTTTTTGTACTATAGTTGAAACTGCAGAATAAGCAAATATACCAACTCCAAAAGTTGCTAACAGTGCAGCAATAATCATAATGAATAAGAAGTTCAGAAATTTTGTAATAGCTGCAATCTAAAATTAATAAGCAGTGTTTCCGTTGTTCGTGTTCTTACAGGAAGATACGGAAAGTCTTCTGAGTGGAACTCAATCTTGTATTTAGGTTCACGCGACCTGTGAGAATTTGTGCCACCTACATTGAACAACAATGATCAGGTTAGTTCCTAATGTGGGAGCATTCGACATATCTAAGTCCAAACCGCATGCCAATCTTTTTAATACAAGGATATGCTTTATTTTAAGTTTCAAGTATATTTCACGCAATTTTATGTTTGTAACTTTAAAATGAAAATTCTAAGTTGATTCAAGATTGTTACTTGTTTGACTTGGCAAGAGGGCTAATTGGAGCCATAGAGTAAAACAAGGCCGCATCGCATCGCATCGCATTTGCCGCGTTGTAAAGGATTTCAAAATAAACGAACTGATTTTTCCCGCGTTATAAAGGTGTAAAAAAACCGTGTTTTGGGCCACATCAAGGGATATCTTATGGTTTCAACCGATATTTAGGCGATATGATAATCGCATCACACTCATTACCGCATCAGCGTTCCATTACCGTGATCATGACCGACCGCATTTTCACACTATGATTGGAGCTACGAATAACAAGGTGCTACATGAGGAAGTTTTCTGTTTGGACGTCACAATTGAGGAGTCCAAGTTTATTTATTGTGTTTTATTTTTGCTTAAAGTTGTTATTAAAGATCAGCATGTAATAAAACTAACAAAGTAGCCAAAGCATTTCAAATGGGCAGATTATTACTCCATAAATCAGTCCATTTAATTAGACTTTATTAGGCTTTAATAAGTAATTAGGAGGCTTTTGGTACTGTGGGAGTTCGGTTTTGTCGGACAGCTATAGGTTGTTAGTTTCTTTAATCTTTTTAGCTTCTTTTATTTCTGATCTAAATGCATTATATAATGACCTTACATGCTTGATAAAAATCAGAGATTAGAGTTGATTACATACAAAAAAAACCTTGTGTTTTAGTTTTGCTGTTCTTTGCATCAGTTCCAAAGATATAGTGAACTTTTAAAGATATATTGTGTGTCACTGTGTTGTCTTATCTCAAGCCTAAAATTCTATTGCGTTGAGTTAGTCTAGGGCATTCACTGTTCTGTTTAGTAAGTTTTAACCATCTGTCCAGTTTGAGAGGATTAAATTAACACTTACATCAGTTCCCTATTCAATCAACTGGCAATATTTTATCACTTTTCTAAATTCATTCCCTTTTGTTGTGATTAATTAATTTAAAGAAGGAAATCTATGACTATAGTTAGATGATTCTACACAATACTTCTAAATGAAAATTCAATAACTCTACACCGTAGATCAATAAACACTTGTAACAATTGACTATCTAAGTAGAACAAAAAGTTGACCATGAACTATTTTTGTTAAAACCGGTAGTCATAACCTCACAAGAGATAGCTAAATCAAGGTTTTTCAAAAGGAGCGATATTCAAAATTGATGAAACTCTCAATCATAGTGTATAAATGCCATAACGGTCGCGATTGAGGTAACGGAATGCTAATTCGGTAACGGGAATAATGCGGTTATCATAGTGCCTAAATATCGGTCGAAACCGAAAGATATCCATTGATACGGGCCAAAACGTGGATTCTACAACTTTACAACGCGGAAAATATCAGTTTATTTATTTTGAAAACGCGGCCGATGCCATGCAAATGCGGCCTTGTTTTTATTCTATGCTCTCAATAGCACATCCATTTCGAGCTGGACTACAACTAAGCATGTCAAGTCTTTTTAATGTAAGCATACTCCGGGTTTTCAAAGTAAACAACCAAATAATCCCTATTGACTCCAAGAAGATAACATAACATTGTGATGTTGGAACCTTAAACGTTTATAAATCAACATCACCTAAGTGTAACTAGAAAAAGGGTCAAACACACGGCAACCCCCATGTTACAAACGGGAACCAACCATATGTAGTCTTAACCTTATAACAAAGAGACTAAATCAAACAAACCTTGATGCTTCTAAGCCTGAAGATGAAACAATGCCTCATCTGTTACAAGAATCCAAAACAAAAATGTGTCCTACGACGCTATCAACAATCAATCACATTCTCTACAATCTTTCCTCAATCAAAAAATCACATTCCAACATAGCTCATTTCATGAAACACTCCAAGTCTCCAACTATACAAAAAATTTAGAAACCAGGTACTCAAATGATTAAATTTTTCTCTAACAAACTAAACCCATTAAGGTCGCATACATCAAACCCCATGCTCTCAACCGTGCTGAGGAACAACATTGTGGCAATGTATTGTACTATAAAGCCAACCCCACCAAGAAAACTACTAAATATTATCAACTCGTCTATTCAAAATCAAAACAAGTATCGTAATTTTTACTACAAAGAGTTCCCATTAAGAATAAAATTAAAATCCATCTAATCAATCACTTACGTATATCAAATATTTACAGAATATTTTGTTGCCTAATACAAGTGATTCTAAAATGAAAAGCTTAAGGACGTCACAATGCTAAGGAAAAGAAAAGAAAATGCAAGAGAAAAATAGAGCATAAACAATTGAGTAAAGCAAACACAAGAGCAAGAGCACAAAGATGATTAAGCGTCTTACACACTCCGTTCAAATAAGACTGTACTTCATTAATAGGTTAATACATCAATGGCACCCTCTCCTAACTTGAAATCTCACACTAAAGCCATGTTTCCACCTTTAATGGAAACACACACTAATACAAGAAGAAAACTCTTTTCGCTCTCTTTAACCCTTATTGCTCTTAATGTATTAGCCTCTCTACAATGCATTCTAATTTGAACTAGGGTACTTATATAGCCCTAAACAAATTGAATAACATTAGCCACCACTAACTTGTAGCGTTTACAAGTTACTCTTGCTCCTTCTTCCTCTCATAAGCATCAAATTCCCTCTAATGATTTTGAAGTTTCAAGGACTCACCACTAGCTTTTATAGAGCATCTCTTAGCTTCAAACTTAGAAACATAACTCACCTCACCAAGTCTCCTCTTGACACCATCATGTGTCACCATAACAACCTCTGCAATACTTTACACCTTTACCCTCTCATTATTTGGTAAAGTAATATTCTCCATCACACATACTAAACTTAGTAGATTTTTCCTTCTCACAATAAATATGGAATGACCAATCAGAGTCAATCACCTATTTATTCTCATAAGATACTCCCTCATCAACAAGAAGTGCTCCATAATCTTCTTCTTCAACAAAACCTAGAGCGACATCTCCGCTATTCTCGAACATCTTTTTTTTCACCGTTTCTCAAGCTTTTCATCCTTTAAAGGTCTTCCTTCATCTCTTTGCACATCATTTGAATGTGTTCCTTCTTCTTACAATAGTAAAACTCCTTCTTTTATAGTCAATTCTCCCTTGAGACTTACCCTTTCTTAGTAAACCTTTTCCTTTGTTCTTATACTAGAAACCTCATGAAACAAGCCTTCTCCATCACTCTTTTTCCATTCTCAGTTCTCCCTCGAGACTTACCCCTTCCTATATTTCGGGTGCAATACAAGCCTAATAGTGCTCACCGCCTTTTTCATGAATACCCACTTCTCAACTTCCGAAGATGCAGACTTTGTATTCTCAAGTGTATCCTTAACACATGTTGAACCAAGAAGTCTTTAACGAAACCATACTGAAAATTTCATCTTTCCATCAAACCATGGATGGAACCTTGTTCCCTCATTCATGTCGTTTCTTCATCAACATCCTTACTTTCCATCAAATACCCAAGAAACACAACAAGCTAAGCTCTAATACCGATTGAAATGAAAGAATCAATTAGAACCTCACAATGGTAAAGAACAAGAATAAAATGTAAGAGAAAAATATAGCATAAACAAAGAAGTATAGCAAACACAAGAGCAAAAACACAAAGATGATTAATAGGTGTCTTAGATACCTCCCCTTCAATTAAGAATGTATATCATTGATAGATTCAGCAATGCATCAATAGCACAACCCTCACCTAGCTTGAACTCTCACTCTCAAGCCCAAAGTTTCCACCTTTAATGGAAACACACACTAATACAAGAAGACAACTAATACAAGAAAAATAGAGCATAAACGAAGGAGTATAGCAAACACAAGAGCAAAAACACAAAGATGATTAATAGGTGTCTTAAATACCTCCCCTTCAATTAAAAATGTATATGAGCGCTAAACAAATAGAATAAGCTTAGCCCAAAAGCCCAACACTTGCCCACCAAGCAAGCATGAAAACTAAAATTCACTTTTTGTCTTGCATCAAGGTGCTTGAACGAGCACCTTACCAAACGCATTTATTGTTTCTTGTTGTTGGATGCCTCGTTTAAGGCATTATCCAAGCATCTCTTGCCTCATTCAAGGCATACCTTGTGCATCTTCTTGCCTAGTTTAAGACACCCATTACCTTGTACAAAGCACCCTTCATGTACTATTTTGATCACTTCATGTAGTGATCCAAACCTCAAACTCCCATACCCCATTGCACACCCATCTTCTTTCAGTGTGCAAGCCACGGAATGCACAGTGAGATGATCAAAATCATCTCCCACACAAGGAGATCTGGAACTTGCACCAACGGATATAATTTTTCTTATACAAACCAAACTCATTAAGGTTGCCCTACATCCAAACCCCTCCCAGAAACCGTCTCAATCAAAGCAGCATTGCGGCAATGTATTATACTGTAAAACCAAACCCACCAAGCAAACTACTAAACAATTTCCACCCAATCATCCAAAATCAACAAGTATCCTAATTTCCTCTACTAAGTGTTCCATTTTAGCACAAAAATTCAAGGGTAAAAACTATAAAATCCAATCTAATAAACCCAAAATCTCCAGCAACATCTCCCCATTTGGACAAAAGGTCAAAAGAACAAGATCAAACCAAAAACCATCCAAACCAAAGTATAAACAATTTTCTAAATCATGTATAACGAGTACCAAATTAAAATAATTGAACATTATATAGCAAAAGGATCAAAAATTAAAAGAGCGAAGAATTTGATGTGACTTACCTACTTGAGATGTGATAACTGAATCAGCTGAAACCTTTTGTGGTTGAAAATATAGGAAAATAGAAGCGATTATCAATAAAATTAATCTAATTTTCGCCATTTTTAACAAAAACCAAAAATTAGTTCGTCCTCATAAGAAAGTTGGAGAAAGAAGTTTTATTTATGAAGTTTTTTGCGGGTAGTTAAATAGTAATCGGGTATGGACATTCTTTGGATCAATCTTGAGCCCATGGACTTTTTAGCTATATTTCTTTTACAAAAAACTCGGATGAGAATTCTTATCATGAGACCGTCAATTTGTGCCGGTTCAATTCGTGCGTGTAATAGTATTTTAATTTTCTGGGTATTTATCGGTTTTGACTTTAAAGTTAACTTCAAAATTGAAAAATGCCCAGAAAATGAAAAAAATAATAAGGTTATTATACACGTGAATTAGGCCAACCCAAATTGAAAGTCTTATTATGAGATCGTCTCGTCCAAGACCAACTATTTTTTTTATGGGTATGAGTTGCATAATTATCTTTTTTTTTCAGACCAGATTATAATTTTCACTAATGGACAGAATAACGATAAGTACTTTTATGTTATTTTCTTATACATAATAATTTGGTAAATATTGAGTATATTATACTATTTTATTATGTCATAGATATCCATGTATATTACAAAAGCTGAACCTTTAAATTGAGGTACTAAGCAATTAAGATAGATACTAAAGATATTATTTTATTAAATAATTAAGTTATATTTTATTAAATAACTAAATTATACATAAAAAGTTAGGACTTACAAGTATTTTCCTTGTATGATATTATTGACCTCAATGTGATAGCCTAGGCCTCATGTTGTGTCAGATACATTTTATATTGCCTATGAAACTAAAAAGATTGCTGGCTTTTTTTTTCAACCAATTAAGGAATTTCAATCATAGACATTTTATTATGAGCACATACCCATAATTATTCTCTTATCAACGAATTCAAAATTTTGATAAATTGATTAAAATTAAATAGTTAGCAATTGTAACAATTTTAAAATCTGAGTTGAGGTTTCGAATGCACTTGTAAGAATTGGAGGTCTAGACTAATTTTTATGACCTTCACTCTCCTGTGGATGTTCCAAGTCATGTTTGACATGTTCGGTTAAAAATGCAAGTCCAACGGCTAATAGGAAACCATTTTATACATTGTTCTTTCTCTACTTATGAATATTATCTTTCAGGAACTTTTTAGTTACAATATACTTTGATTTTAATTTATCGAGACTATATGATTCTCAAGTTGTAAACTTTTAAATTTTCGTTGTAGTTTTGTAAAACCCTACTAATTTTCATAATTAAAAATAAAATTTTTCTAATAAACAAATATATAAATAAATATATAAAGAATGATAGTCGATTACGCTAATCAAGTGTAACTAAATTTGAAAGTATGGTAGTCGATTACTTAAATCAAGTGTAACTAAATTTTGATATCACGTTTTATATATATATATATATATATATATATATATATATATATATATATATATATATATATATATATATATATATATATATATATATATATATATATATATATATATATATATATATATATATATATATATATATATACATACATATATATATATATATACATATATATATATATATATACATACATATATATATATATATACATATATATATATATATATACATATATATATATATATATACATACATATATATATATATATATATATATAATATATATATATATATATATATATATATATATATATATATATATATATATATATATATATATATATATATATATATATATATATATATATATATATATATATATATATATATATATATATATATATATATATATATATATATATATATATATATATATATATATATATATATATATATATATATATATATATATATATATATATATATATATATATATATATATATATATATATATATATATATATATATATATATATATATATATATATATATATATATATATATATATATATATATATATATATATATATATATATATCAGACTGACCAAACAATATAAGGGCGGACTATGTCCAACAAGTTGCAAAAAGAACAACTCCACGACAACAATACCACTAAGATACTTCAAAACACCGCACTAACATAGAGCGAAGAGAGCATCAACCACACCAACCACAAAATTCCCAGAATGCAAAAAAGAGGGAGCAACCAAGACCATCAACACAGCAGGTAGAACACCATGGCACTCACACTAACCAGAACAACAAGCAGCAGCCACAATGCAATCTGGCAGACCATTAGCAGACATCAGTCAAAATCAGACCAAGCACACCTTTCAGCAGCATTAACAACTCAGCAACACCACAGCAGCAGCCACTCAGGAACCTCCAGCCAATAGAACAGGCAGAAAACAACACCAGCAAACCATGCTGCTGCCAAGCCAGAGCAGCAAGTAACATATCGTCCGACAGAAAACCAGCAACACCAGTTGGTACAGAGCACGCCAAACAACACCACATTGCAAAACAACCAAACAAAAGCCAGTAGACAACAACTCCAAAACAACACACCATCAGAAAAAAAAATTGTCCAGATAACTAATACCAACCACACTACTCCAAAACTCCCTGAAATAAATACTAAAATCGATACGATGCTAAGAACTTTGATGAACGATAATAATAACAATGAACTAAACAAATGTTTGATAATGTAAAACTTGCAAAGAGACACAAAGATTTAAGAAGGTTCACCCAATGATGGCTACGTCCTCCGTCGTGTGTAGTTTCTTGTTTATATTATATCAAAGGAGTATAAAAATCATTCTTACAAATGAAGTATTAAAATTGAGTAAAAGATAAAATCAAAAGGCTATGTGTTTGGCTTAGGGGTTGTGTTTTATGTGTTTGTTGAGTGAGTATGAGAGCTCTATTTATAGTACTAAGTACATTCAATGATCATTGCTCACTTAATACATGCTTAATGTTGAATAATGAATGTTATGAAACAGCTCCAATGACTTGAAAGGTCAAAAACAGCATCCTAGGCGTATCAGAGGAACCGCTCGAGCAAAACAGAGAGCTCGCTCGGTCAAGTGGCTCGGCCGAGCAAGCTACATGTAGCTTCTGGATACAATCTGTTTGTCCGCTCGACCAACCTAAGAGCTCGCTCGGTCGAGCGAGCTGGTCGAGTGACCTTCAGAATTCTTCAGTCAGTTTCTGCTCGAGCAAAGTATCTTCCAAGACCCTTTGCACTTCTTCATTAATCATCATTAACACCAATAATTCTCTTAAATACTTCACCACAATAAATCACACTTAAACACTACAATCATTAAGTTACCAACTTAATCACCCACATTAACATACTCATTGGATTTCATCCTAAAACTCACACATGAATGCACGCATCAATTTTGCACTCAAGTCATACCATTCATAACACTCCCAATTCCAAAGCAAAACATAAAAACTAACCACGAGGAGTAAGAAAAACAACAACGGAGCTATAAAAACAAACCACCAACAACCCAAAATATTAAGGACTACAAATACAAGCAGCAGATACTAATTATAGAGACACAACACCAAACATCTAAGACTGCGACAAACAAAATCAAGGAGAAAAGGTGTTGAAATTAATTTGTTATAAATAATAATAATAAAAGTCTAGGGCATCAAAAAACTCACAATTGCATATGGATATCAATTTTTACTCATTTTTATATAGATTATGGATTAAGAACATAATTAAATGTGATCTTGTTAACCTCATACTATCGTCTTATTGATTAACTATCTAATTAATACTTTATTAATTCAACTCTCATATCGATGTCTTATTTACTAAATTAATGAGTATTTAACCTATATTATTTTAAAATTAAATTACTCATAATCTTATATTGTCATCTTATTGAATAGGTTAATAAAGATTTTTAATTAAGATTTATTAAGCATAGATTTAATTATAAATTCACTATTCTATGAACAAGTTCACAATTATATCAATCCATAGTTTAATTGGAATTAATTTCTCTACTCTCGAAAGAAAACTACTTACAAGGCATGGAATTTAACAACAAAATATTATAATATCCCAAACATGATACTAGACATGAAGAACAAATTCAAGAGAATAAATAAATTCAAATAATAGAAGAGAAACTAAAATTACTTTACAAATAATAATGGAGGAAAGAATTAAAGTTTTGAATTAAAGAGGCCATGCAATTGTATTTCTAATGGAAAATTAGGGCTCAAGAAATAAACTAGAATGATGAAAAAGATCAAACTAAGACAAAACTAGGATAAACTATAATGTCTTGGGTTACAATTAACTTCTTTTTAATATACAATGTGCCCTATAAAAACTCCTAATTCATACTCGATTAAAAACCCAATGGAAATAAGCGTGCTTGAAAGAAGGAAACCTCCACTTGGCGTTCTTTGATTCTCATATGGAGCTCGAGTCAGTTTTTTTATGTGTTTTATATTCCTTTAGCCAACTTCAACATTGATCTTTAAGGCAATCACCCCTTAAAGCCGAGTTGACTTTATCTTTTAGAAAAATGCTTCGCAAAAATTGACAACCTCTTCTTTTGTGGAGTTTTGAGTTATTTCTTTTTGGAATCCGCTTAATATTATCCCTACATAATCTTTCAACCAAGATCTGGACAAAATACACCTCAAAAACATTAAAACAACTAAGAGCAAAGAAAGCTATAATTACCTTTAAAATGCCATAAACCAAGCAAAAGGAGCATAAAATGTTCAATAAAAGTGCAAGTGCAAATAATTGTACTTATCACAATGACATTTTATACTAAGATCTTTGATATTCGCCAACATTATTAATCTAGCCCCTAGACATATAATCATAACTCATTCAGCCTTTCATTATATGCAATTATATTAATCCAACCATGAAATCAGTATTTTATTCAGGAATTTCCATCTAATTCTCTAGCCGATTCCAACTTAAACATCTTTAAATACCAACTTGAATAACTTAAAATATCAACCTAACAAGATATAACAACAACTTTTACATCCTATAATACCAACTTTAAAAGGTTATAACACCAACTTTACAGGCTATAATATCATCTTTAACGTGTTAAAACACCAACTTTAATATGAATTTTTATGTTACTTACTTGTAAACATTCAATCCTCTGTCTTTAGTCACTTCTGATACAAAACATGATATAGTTGTCCTAAACTCCTCTTTGAAGTCTCGAAATAACGGTGCAGTGTATACCTCAGATGCATGTTTTAACAAATCAACAATTCGTAGATTTTAAGATGGTTTTGTATTTGAGCAATAGAATTCTAATTCAATCTCTCTTTTTCTCCATCTCGCTATTGTATTTTGAAAATTCTTTTAAAATTGCGTTAAAGTCAATTTTTTTTACTTCAAAGACAATTGCACTGTTTGTTGATTCAATTCTTTGAGAAGATAATATACTAGCTGAAAAGAATTCATTGCTTAATCATGTACACCATTTATGCCATATTTTATACAATTGATCAAACCACTTGTAGAAATCTTTGTTTTATTTCATTTTATATGTGTTGACCATGTTTTCCCAACAATGATTGAATTCGTCCTCACTTTTGCACCCCATCAACCACTTATGAAAAACATCATTTAAACCAACATTGGACTTAAATGATCCGAAACAAGCTACTGCATTTTTTAGTAAGTGCTACAAGCATAATCTATACTTAGCATTTGGAAATACATGTATCTGGAGAAAAGTATGTAAGCATGTATTAAAACACCAATTATAATAGGTTAAAAGCTCAACATCAACATGTTAAAATACCAACTTGAACACATTAAAATACCAACTTAAAAATGTTATCTACCTACTATAATAAAAGCTCAACTTCAACATGTTAAATACCAACTTAAACATGTTAAAACTCTTACTTAAATAGGTTAAAATACCAACTTAAAATACCTTTTCAATTGCTTTTGCTATTGTAAAGTCTTGATCAGTGAAAAATAGACACCAGAGACTTATTATTCATCGGTTTCTTAAATTGTATAAGAATTCATTCTAATGGTTATATTTTCTCGTAAGCATGTAGGTTGTTCGTGTTGTCTTTTAGGATCTAAATGATGAGTTTTCCCTTCCCACCAATATTCTAAGTACTTTTCGATGACTCTAGCTTTACTTGTTCTTTGAGTCAATTTTTAATATGAATAAAGCCAATTATAAGGGGCTAAAAAACCAACTATAAGGGGTTACTATACCAACTATAAAGAGTTATATTAACAACTATAAGGGGTTAAAACTCTAATTAAAATACCAACTTCAACATGTTAGCAAACCAACTTTAATACGATATAAAATCAACTTCAAATAGTTAAAATAGCAACTTATATATAATAAAACACCAACTTGAACTGGTTAAATTACCAACTATAAGGCATTAAAATACTAACTATAAAGGATTAAATCATCAATTATAAGAGGTTAAAATACCAACTTCAACATGATAATAAATCAACTTTAATACGATATAACAACAACACGAGACAGCTAAAATAGAACTTATCCAATATAAGACACCAACTTGAAAGGGTTAAGTTTCCAATTATAAGGGTTAAAATACTAACTATAAGGGGATAAAATACCAACTATAAGGAATTTAAATACAATCTTTATTTCGTTAAAAAACCTATTTCAATAGATTTTGTTTATCTCCATACAAACAAATCATATTATTGTCTTCTTCAACAATCCTTTTTTTTTTTTTTTTCATCAAGTTCTATCATCATTTCTTCAAAAGATGAATCTTCATAGTTGAGAAAAATTAATTTCTATGAATGAACTAGTAATTGTACATTATAACCCGTTGTTATTTTGAATATCAAAATTGAGTTCTTATCAATCAATTAAATTTAATTTCAAATAATTAATTAGAATGAATGAGAATAGTATTCAGATGCATACCTTTTGATTTCATTGGGGGTGATTTCGCATTGACGTGTAGAAGAAAATTTATCAAATTCAAACATTAAATCTTCCATTTTAATCTTATGTTAGACGAACTAGATTGGAGTTTTCATGATGATTTGATTATATTATCAAATTCGTGTTGTTGAGAGCATCAATGTGTAGGTGAATAATTGAATATTGCTCCTTTTCAATATCAAAATAAACGTAATTTGAATGTTGGAAGATGAAACAATGTTCTTGTACAATATGCGTAACAAACCTCTTCAATTTCATATTTTTTAGGAAAAATGTTTAGAATAATCACACCTATGGCAAATCTGCTGTGAATAATTTCTACTATTGATTATTTCTAAAAAAATCCAACCTTTGTATATCTTTTGCTGACAATACCCTTTGCCACATTTAACCGGCTACTGTAGATATCTACCACCAAAGAGAAGTAGGTGTAGACCAACGAAGTACTATAAGGAGGAAGAAGGATTGAGTATAACCACTAGTTGTACCTACATTATTCGGTAAAAATGTGACAATGGATATTGTCTGCAAAACATATACAAATTACGATTAGAAAAATTCCACGTGGTAACCTCGAGGTTTTGGATTTTCTATGTGGTAACCAAAACTTTTAAAAAATCCACGCGATGACCCTAAATTTTACCAAATTGTTCCACCGTGACCTTTAAGCACATAAAACGATAGCAAATGTTAATTTCAAAGCTTTAAAGCTGCTATATGCATATTTATGCAACTCACAATTTCAACTGCCATCAGTTTCAACCTTTACCCCTAAAACATAAATCCTAACAACTCTACCATCTTTGGATTTGGGGAAAAAAAATATGATTTGGATGAAAGATGGTAGAGTTAGAATTTAATGTTTTGGGGTAAAATGTTGAAATTGATGACATTTGAAATGGTGAGTCGCATAAATAGGCGTAAACAACTTTAAAGCTTCAAAATTTACGTTTGATAACGTTTTATGTGCAAAATAGTAACAATAGAACAATTTGGTAAATCTCAGGGTTATCGCATAAATTTTTTAAAAGTTTTGATTATCACGTTAAAAACTCAAAATTTCAGAGTTACCACGTGAAATTTCCTTTAACATTATTTAAGAATAATCAAGTAAAAATTATTTGGAACAGATTTTTTTTTATTAGCAATATGAATTAGGCTGAACCTTTTCAAAGGCTGAAAGACATCTTTGAGGACTTTGATGTTGCTCAAATTGAGAGAAGACCCGTTTCTAAGAAGAGTGTTCTATTCTTATCTTTGTCATTTGAATCATCCACCCACTCCACTCATAAGAGTATTTATCAACTCTGAAATACTTTCTGACTGCCATTTCGCATCCACCTGAAGCAACTCAAATAGTAAAATTTTCTTCTTCATGTTTTTTATTTATCTAGAAACTACGCTCATGATACTCCTATGATTTTCACATTCCTTAAAAATGGCTGCTTCAGTCACTTATTTTGCTCACTTTAAACCTTATCCATGTCCGACACTTCAATCGTCATCTTCTTATCTTCAGTTTTTTCCAACTTCTAAATCTCACCCTTTAATTTCTTTTTCATTAGCTCCAAAACCCACTTCTTCAAATTCTATTTCTTCGTCTGATTCTTCTCATCAACTCCCTCCAAATTTTACCCAAAAGGAGCTTCTTGAAACTCTCAAAAAAGAAAATGATGCAGAAATGGCACTTTGGGTGTTTGATTGGGCTTCAAAGCAGCCTAATTTCATACCCGCTTTGTCAGTCTGTGAAGAAATTCTTAGGAAGCTTGCAAATGAAGGATCTTTTGATTCAATGAAGAGGGTTTTGGAAGAAATTAAGCAATTGGGTTGTGAGTTAAACGAAGGTACTTTCCTGATTTTCATTGATTCTTATGTTAATTCTGGTTTGTATGATGAAGCTGTTTATGTGATTGATATGATGGAAAGAGATTTTGGTGTAACTTGTGGTACTCATACCTTTAATTACTTGTTAAATGTTCTTGTTGATGGGTATAGATTGAAATTAGTTGAAAGTGTTCATGCTAGAATGATTGAAAATGGGGTTAAACAAGATGTTTCAACTTATAATATTTTGATAAAAGGGCTTTGTAAAGCTCATCAAATTAGGCCTGCTCTTATAATGATGGAGGAAATGGAAAAGAATGGATTGATTCCAGATGAGAAAACATACACTACTATTATGCAGGGTTATATTGAGGAAGGAAATGTCGAAGGCGCTTTACGGGTTAGGGATATGATGGTGGGAGCTGGTTGTGCTACAACCAATGTGACTGTAAATGTTTTGGTTTATGGATTTTGCAAGGAAGGAAGCATAGAAGAAGCTTTGAGCTTTGTTCAGGAAATGGTGGTTGAAGGGTTTTATCCTGATCAATTTACATTTAACACTTTGGTGAGTGGTTTATGTAACAAGGGTCATGTTAAACATGCACTGGAGGTGTTAGATGCTATGCTTGAAGATGGGTTTGATCCGGATTTATATACTTATAATGCTTTAATATCAGGGTTGTGCAAGATGGGTGAGCTTGAAGAGGCAATGGAAGTTCTTGAGTTGATGGTTTTAAGGGGCTGTACACCGAATACAATAACCTATAACACACTGATTAACGCTATGTGTAAGGATAACCAAGTCGAGAAAGCCACTGAATTCGTACGGCTTCTAACTAGCAAGGGCGTTTTGCCTGATGTGTGTACATTCAATTCTCTTATACAAGGTCTTTGCTTGTCGAGAAAACACAAGCTTGCTATGGAGTTATTCAGGGATATGAAAAATGATGGGTGCCACCCTGATGAATTTACTTATAACATGCTAATAGATAGCATGTGTTCTAGAGGGAAAATAGATGAAGCTTTGGCCTTGTTGAAGGAAATGGAAGCAAGTGGATGTGCAAGAAATGTAGTGACATATAATACTCTGATTGACGGGTTTTGTAAAAATAAGAGGATAGAAGACGCTGAAGAGATTTTCGATCAGATGGAAGTTCATGGGGTTTCAAGAAATTTGGTTACGTACAATACCCTCATTGACGGCCTGTGTAAAATTCGAAGGGTGGAGGATGCTGCTGAACTTATGGACCAGATGATCATGGAGGGATTAAAACCCGACAAGTTTACTTATAATTCCTTGCTTTCTCATTTTTGTAAGGCAGGTAATATAAAAAAGGCAGCAGATATAGTGCAAACAATGACTTCTAATGGGTGTGAGCCTGATATTGTTACTTATGGAACCTTGATTCAGGGGTTATGTAAAGCAGGTCGAGTTGAGGTTGCCACTCGACTCCTCCGAAGTGTTCAGATGAAAGGAATGGTTCTAACCCCTCACGCCTACAACCCCGTAATACAAGCTCTCTTGAAGAGGAGACAATCGAAAGAAGCTATGAGGCTTTTCCAAGAAATGGTGGAAAGGGGTAACCCTCCAGATGCTGTAACTCATAAGATAGTTTTCCGCGGTCTTTGTTCTAGTGGAGGGCCGATTGGAGAAGCTATTGATTTCTTAGTAGAGATGCTTGAGAAAGGATATATTCCTGAGTTTTCTTCATTTATGATGCTAGCAGATGGTCTTTGTTCCCTAGCAATGGAAGATACACTAATGAAGCTTGTTCATTTAATCATGAAACATGCGAAGTTCTCGGAAAATGAGGTTTCTATGATAAAGGGTTTTATGAAGATTCGTAAATTTCAAGATGCGTTGGCTACCCTTGGCCGTATTTTGAATCACCGAGTGCCTAGAAGAGTTTATAGATGAAGGAAAGCATGAAGTAAATCTTTTTCTTTAGCTGATGCCTGAAACTGAAGTTTTCTAACTCACAAATATCCTTAAGTTGAAATATGCTATGTTGATTTGTTCTTATTTGCTTAAGGATTGCCCATTTCATTGCTCTTAAGGCTATATCCCATGACTTTGCTGACATATGTTTTGAGAATCTGTTCAGAACAATGACACGCCTGTGGAAATACTGAAGATGCTGAGGCTTGCTACTAAATTGAAGCGTTCTAATCAAAGTTTCGACTTTTTTTATAATTTTACTACGCTGTCGCTGAACATGGCTTACTTTTATTTTTTTCATTTTACTGAATTGGAAGTTCGAGTTTTGTTTTTGATTGAAACGTAGGTGTAAGTAGGAGTGAGTACCCATCACTGATCACACACACAAAGAACGAAAACACAATGCTGAGTACATAGCTGGCTTTGTATCAGACTTGATTTCTCTTTGACATGATTAGAGAAGCTGTTAATTTCTTTGTTGTTAGCTGCTATATGGTTTCATTTGTTCGATCATTTGGTAACTTGGATACGACATGCTGCTGACATATTGAGAATATGCTGAAGCTTTGCTGCTGAATTTAGCTTTCCTGATTACATTTCATTGTCTTGCACATAAAATTTTGGACGTTTATCTTGCATTTTGTGCTTTAAATTGCAATTTTGGCATTCAAGTCGTGAGGTTTTGTATTAGATTATAAACACAGGTCGATGAATTCATGGTTTACATATCTACGGGACAAATATGCGTGCTAGGCTTTGATTCATATTTTTCATTTTGTACCCTTGAATCACTTTTACCTTTCGATTGTGATTATGATGTGAAAATTTCACGCCTCCCTTTAACATAATTACGAGAAGATTGCGCTAAGGAAGACACTGCACAAAGCTTTGGTTTATGTCATACACTCGGACTTGTGTTCTTTTCTGGTGTCATCTTTCAATGAATGCTCTATTTTTCAGGTCCTTGTATTCATTATTGCACAATGAAGTTACAGCAAGCTCTCGACTCCCAGCTCATCATCAAGAATCGGCTTAGCTTGGTTGGTCATCACCTTTCTAGCATGCCTCGCTCAGAGCCTAAACCTGTGGAATGGCCAGCCATTGCAGAGTTACAGCTGTAAGGTGTTACCTTATAGAATCTCTATAGTTCAGATACATAGCAATCAGGCCGTTTTGGTATTGCTTTCATTTAAGGACACATTCAATTTCTCCTTATGTTATATGTCATTTATTATGATACATTCAATAAATATTTATGAGATTTATGAACAAGAAACCCTGTTATTATGTTATATAAACCTCCACAAGATCACTGCTATTTCAAACTACATTGTTCTCCAAGAACTTTCTGACATTCAATAACATGAAAGTTCAGACACGAAACTCTGTTACACGCATCTTTATTTTCTCCCTTCTCGTGTTGTCTTTTCAGCCCGGTGTTGCAAGATGGGCACAAGGGCATGAATCTAGTGCACCAGTTCCGTCACCACAACGTCCACATTGGGCTCCAGGACCTGATTCCAGTGCACCAGTTCCGGAGCCGAGAAGCCCACATTGGGCTCAAAGAGGTCTTCAAGGCTGTTTTATCTCTTTCTATGAAAACACCCCTGGATGTTTACTTGGGATTTTCAGCTCTTTTGTTAAAGCCCACACAAGCCTTGGTCCACATTGTTGTGAGGCCATCAATAACATGAGTGATAAGTGTTGGACCCTCTTTTTCACAGCTAAGCCCAAACTTCATCCATTCATCAAGGCCCAATGTGATCCTTTTCTTGGTGGGTCCCAGTACAAAGATATCTAGTACTTCTATTATTTGATGTTGGTATTTTATTGTTTACCAAATTGCTTAAATTTAGAATTTTAATCAAGTGTTTTCATATTAGTTCATAAGAGATCTTGAATATTGTTGGATTTGATAATAAAGTTATTTTTTTGAATAATACATGATTCATTGATAAAGAGTCATACGATATCTACATCAGAGATAAAAATTAGCAAGTACATAGCAATTTTAACCAAAGATAATTCAAAATTAACAAAACTACGATCGTTGTATATAAGATCTAACAATTCTGAATATCTTCTTTTACATCGCAATTTGACATAGCTTTCTACAAGGGGGTCTTTCAATCTGTTGTAATTTTGAGATAGAATTGAATTTGATGTAATTGATGGTAATTGCAATTTTGGTGTTTGCTGCATTATCGCATTAATCTCTACCAAAAAATCAATTAGAAACCAAACTTCATAACTCTAAACTCTCACGAAGAGAGAGATCAAAACCAAATATATGGGTAGAATCAACCCAATGAATGGGTACAACAAATTTCCTGTTGAGAGAGGACAAATATTTATTTTAACCATATTCAAAAAGCTTAAAACGGACAAATTTAAAGGCTTAAACATCGACTCTCCTGTATTAATCTATTTTATAAATTTTTTGTAATTAATGCTCTATAAAGACTAAATTAACTAAGTTACTAAACGTAACAATATATTTCTTTGTTAATTTTGATATTGAGTATTCTAATTTGGCCGTTGATACTAAACTTTTTTTTTTCACAATTTTCTTACGAAAATAATTATTAAATTTATTAAGAGATTTTTTCACTAAAATTATGCTAAAATTTTATTGTCATTTTCAAAATGGGCTTTTAAAGTAGAAAGATAATTGAGGATGAAAAGGGGATATATGTACCTACTAGTTCTAACTTCTAAGGCAGTTGCTTCTTTCTAGAGTTTTTCTTAAAACAAATTATATGACACATGTGATATGACAAAGTTATTGTATTTGTACTCCTTAAGTTTCACTTGAAAGCTAAGCCTCTTAAATATATGTTTTAATGGGATCTTGTGAATTTGTTATTTGATTTTGAAAGCACTACAAAATTGACAAGACTGAAATAATTGCTTATTCTTGAATTGATGTGAATGTGTCACATACCTAATATCATACATATCAACATCATATTTTGGTTTTTGGTCACTTGTTGGAAATTAGACTTCTACATACAATTATTTTCACCTAGAAATAAGTTGATAACACTTGTCTACTCTCAATGAACTAAAATAATTCTTTGTTAAACAATTCATTAAATTTTGTATTGTTTATGTAAAATTATTCTTGGTTTTTAGTAGAGGTGTTTATTCGGGTCAATTTTAGGTCATTTATTTTGAGTCTATTCGAAATCGAGTCTTGTGTCTACATTGATTTTTACTAAATATGATTTCATTGTACGTCGGTAAATATTGTATTACATTTACTGAATACAAATATTTGATTACATCATAATATGTTCGATAATAGTTTTAGTGGGATACTTGTTCCGCACTTATACACTCTTCAATTATGTTTTTATGTGTGAGCTCATGTTTCACTTATCAATTTCTCTATTTTTGTGTATTTATTTTGTGATTTGAGCTAATGGCTCAATCCTTTGTTTTTATGGGAGCTTATTGCTCTATATATAAAATGCAATTGCCATAATACTCAATTTATATTTATCATGGAACATTCTAGTAGTTAGTTAGGATTTTATCTAAATATTTCTTTTCTTACTTCATTCCTTCCTTCCACTATATTCTAGTATATTTTAACTATTACCAATTACTTTATTGTAAATATAACTAAGATTTTTCACATTATTTATTTATAAACTTTACCTATATAAAAATAACTTAATAGTATTGAAATGATGGAACGTTGTTTAAACAAGTTGATAAGTGTCTATCTTTGATCTCTCAACTAGGGATGGCAATGGGTTGGACTCGGCTCGGACTATCCACCCTTCGACTTTACTCCGGATAAATCTCGAGCTATTTTTTTCAGTCCACCTCCACTCGGAGTCGGATTATGCATACTCCAACATTGCTCCGACTCGGACTCTCAGACCTCCGGCGGAGTTCGGATTATTATCAAGATTTATTCTTATCGATACTACATTAATGATTTTAAAGCACGAAAAAATTGATATAGATTAGTCTTTAATTACAACCTAACAAAGAAAATATGTCTTTCAAAAACAACTTAATAAGAAAAATTAGTCTTACAATTACAATAAACAAAATAGTCCTTAATTCCCTAAAATTACATTAACAAACATAAAAATTACATAAATGATGAAGTCTTCAACTCTTCATCCTCAACATTACAACATCATTAAATCCATCCTTAGTTCCCTAACACAAGTTTATAAAAAAAGTAAT
The DNA here is from genome assembly GCF_026212465.1 of Amaranthus tricolor. Taxonomy (NCBI): domain Eukaryota; kingdom Viridiplantae; phylum Streptophyta; class Magnoliopsida; order Caryophyllales; family Amaranthaceae; genus Amaranthus; species Amaranthus tricolor. Next base: position 9,317,107 of record NC_080052.1, on the reverse strand, counting down.
ATAAACATAAATGATGTAGTAAGCAAAAACTTAATTTTAAATAAATCAAAACTAAACATACTCATTATCATTCTTGTTCTATAGCTTCTACATCCTCGTCTCCAAAAATTGGTGCATATTGAAGGGGATTTGCTTTAGCGTCTACAAATTAGAAATAACAAGACTAATAAATAATATAATTATATAATTGCTAATGAAAAAAAATTAAATACCTTTGAATTCCATACGCCTCCAACTTTGAAGGCACATCAAAGCTTCGACAGTCTCAGGAAGAAGCCTACTACGATGAGGTCCAATAACTCTACCACTAGTGCTAAAAGCACTCTCAGAAGCAACAGTTGAAATAGGCACTGCAAGTATGTCTCTAGCAATCTTAGAAAGTGTAGGAAACTTGCTTGATTCCGCATTCCACCATGCCAACAAGTTGAATTCGTTTTCATCCACCACGAGTCTTTCCTCCTCTAAATATATATCTAATTCACATTTGCGTGGCTTTTTATTTGGTTGGCTAGAAACATTCTTTTCCCATAAGCCCTCAACATCATTTGAATCATCAATTATCCTCTTATTATTATTGTTTGAATTTAATGAGGGTGAAAAAGGAGAAAATTTTTCATTAGCCATCGTTTCATATTCATTAACCAAATCTTTCAAAATCCTTTCACATTCTAATTTAGCAATATCTTCACAAAGAAGTTCAAAATAATAAGACACATTTAAATTTTCTTCTTGGATCCAATATTGAAGCCACAAACAACATGCCGTTAACCACTTCCCAATACTTATCAAACTTTAAAATCATTGCTTTAGCCATGGACGCAATTACTGTATTTTCACAACACAACCATCTTCTTAAATTGAGCCTTATTTCACATAGATTTTGAAAGTAAAGATTGGCAGTAGGATACTTTTTACCGGAAAAAGCCTCAGTTGTCCTACTAAACAACGTCAACTTATCACAAATGTCACTTGCCATTTTCCACTCTTCTTTACTCGGTAACCTAAACTTTTTTTTTCCACTTTTTCCAACCTTGGATTCCAACCTAGTAAATGCATCTTTATATAAAAGAGCAACTTGCAACATATCAGAACATGAATTCTATCTAGTCTTACAATCTAGTTGTAGTTTATTAGTAATAGGAATTCTACAATAATTACAAGCATCTTCAAACTTCTCATATCTATTTGGCGATAAAGTGCAAAAGGCAACTACACTTCGGACTTTTTCAATTGTACCACTAATTATTTCTAAACCATCTTGAACAACCAAATTCAAAATATGTGCACAACATCTCATGCAAAAAAGAGCCATATAACATAAGATTAGAAGGTTGAAGTTTCTCAAGCAAAACATCTATTACAGCATCATTTGTTGTGCAATTATCAAGGGTAATGGTAGAAATCTTTTCATCCAAATTAAAACTTTTCAAGCATTCAACCAAGGTCTTGCTTATTGTGTACTTGTTGTGTGGGCATGGTAAAAAAAGAAACCTAACTAACATCATATAAAATCAAATAAGTTTGCAGACCTAATAATATAATTATATGTTATATTGTGTACTTTAATAAGTTTGCAGACCTAATAATATAACATATTTTGAATTTGGTTGTTCAAGATGGTTTAGAAATAATTAGTGGTGCAATTGAAAAAGTCCGAAGTGGAGTTGCCTTTTGCACTTCATCGCCAAATAGATATGAGAAGTTTGAAGATGCTTGTAATTATTATAGAATTCCTATTACTAAAAAACTACAACTAGATTGTAAGATTAGACGGAATTCATGTTCTAATATGTTGCAAGTTGCTCTTTTATATAAAGATGCATTTACTAGGTTGGAATCCAAGGTTGGAAAAAGTGGAAAAGAAAATTTTAGATTACCGAGTAAAGAAGAGTGGAAAATGGCAAGTGACATTTGTGATAAGTTGACGTTGTTTAGTAGGATAACTGAGGCTTTTTCCGGTAAAAAGTATCCTACTGTCAATCTTTACTTTTAAAATCTATGTGAAATAAGGCTCAATTTAAGAAGATGGTTGTGTTGTGGAAATACAATAATTGAGTCCATGGCTAAAGCAATGATTTTAAAGTTTGATAAGTATTGGGAAGTGGTTAACGGCATGTTGTCTGTGGCTTCAATATTGGATCCAAGAAGAAAATTTAAATGTGTGTCTTTTTATTTTGAACTTCTTTGTGAAGATATTGCTAAATTAGAATGTGAAAGGATTTTGAAGGATTTGGTTGATGAATATGAAACGGTGGCTAATGAAAAATTTTCTCCGTTTTCACCCTCATCAAATTCAAACAACAATAATAAGAGGATAATTGATGATTCAAATGATGTTGAGGGCTTATGGAAAAAGCATGTTTCTAGCCAACAAAATAAAAAGCCACGCAAATGTGAATTAGATATAGAGGAGGAAAGACTCGCGGTGGATGTAAACAAATTCAACTTGTTGGCATGGTGGAATGTGAATCAAGTAAGTTTCCTACACTTTCTAAGATTGCTAGAGACATACTTGCAGTGCCTATTTCAACTGTTGCTTCTGAGAGTGCTTTTAGCACTAGTGGTAGAGTTATTGGACCTCATCGTAGTAGGCTTCTTCCTGAGACTGTCGAAGCTTTGATGTGCCTTCAAAGTTGGAGGCGTATGGAATTCAAAGGTATTTAATTTTTTTTCATTAGTACGTACAATTAAGAAATTATATAATTATATTATTTATTAATCTTGTTATTTTTAATTTGTAGACGCTAAAGCAAATCCCCTTCAATATGCACCAATTTTTGAAGACGAGGATGTAAAAGCTATAGAACAAGAATGATAATGGGTATGTTTAGTTTTGATTTATTTAAAATTAAGTTTTTGCTTACTACATCATTTATGCTTATATTATTTTTTTAATAAACTTGTGTTAGGGAACTAAGGATGGATTTAATGATGTTGTAATGTTGAGGATGAAGAATTGAAGACTTCATCATTTATGTAATTTTTTTGTTTGCTAATGTAATTTTAAGGAACTGAGGATTATTTTGTTTATTGTAATTGTAAGACTAATTTTTCTTATTAAGTTGTTTTTGAAAGACATATTTTCTTTGTTAGGTTGTAATTAGACTAATCTATATCAATTTTTTCGTGCTTTAAAATCATTAATGTAGTATCGGTAAGAATAAATCTTGATAATAATCCGAACTCCGCCGGAGGTTCTAGAGTCCGAGTCGGAGCAATGTTGGAGTATGCATAATCTGACTCCGAGTGGAGGTGGACTGAAAAAAAATAGTCCGAGATTTGTCCGGAGCAAAGTCGGAGGGTGGATAGTCCGAGCCGAGTCCAACCCATTGTCATCCCTATTCAAAAGTAGTGGATCTTTTCTCTATTCATGGCATAGTGACAAGGCCAAGGGCGTTATCGGCCACTTGGCGCCCGTGGCAAAGTATGAGCTCATACCCCCTCCAGCTGACCCTCTCGGGTCTTACCTTTGGGAAAAACTAACACACTAGGGTACCAATCCAGTGAAGAGGCCACCATATTGGGGTTTGCAAGGCCGCATCGTAACACCTCGGTCAAGGGGCGACTTCGGCCACCCGGCGCCTAATGACAAAAGTATGCTCATGCCCCCCTTACATGATCTCGTCGGATCTCACCTAGGAGACTACTAAATCAACTAGACATAAATCCAGTTGAGTCACGCCGACTAAATAAAATCAAGGCTCAATAAATAGGGAATCACTTCGATACCACACACAACCATAGTGCGTTTTCTACTATTTAGGAATTTGTTCTCATAGTCTCCTAATGCTTTCATTCCACTTGCCTATACCACTATTATGACTATTCGATATCATAGTTTACTAACCGACGCTCTATAATTCTAATATGATGCATATAATCACGAAATATTGATAACACTTTGAAACAATGAATATGATAGTTAATTACTGCATGTACGTACCTGTAAGCGTCACTGCACGACCAATAGTCACAAACATCGCCCAACTAAAGTTCTATTTTTCCCTTATGAACTGGGAACCTATACGAGTTTAAAGTAGAACTAATAAGCCTATTTATCTCCGCTTAAGAGCATCTAAATGCTAGAACAAGCTATCATTCACCTATTCAAAGTCATTTCCACTTATCCTAACACATACTAAACCAATTCACATTGTTCAATCTATACTCATTTATAAGTTATGACATTAATTCAACAATCAAATAAGTTCTTACAACAACAAAATGTACTTTATGATCATTTCTTTAAACCTATGAGACTCAATATAAGACCACATAACTATGTAATATCACAAACTAACAACACTTGTACAACAACATTAATACTAATAGTTTATAATGATGTAGATCTTAGTGATAACCTCAAGTTGTGGTATAATTTACTATAACATACAAAATTACTCATGATGACAAATTGGCATGAAAAGAAACACTTCCTCTAATAATTTGCAACAATAATAACAACAATGATTTTTTTCTACTTCAACAATGATAATATTCAACTTTAATGACTACAACTATACCATAATTAACTCAATAACATAAACAATATCCACCATCCACAACATAATCACACATTCAAAGCTTATACAAATCTATTCAATTTATAAAACATCCTCAAATACAAAGTAGTACAACTATCATTATTTTCATTCATACTTTAACCCTAATTTATAAATATATTAAAATCATCACTTAAACTCTTACCCATAATAAGATTTAGTAGAAATGAAACAAAAATCATCACAAAATTCATAAACTTGATACCAATTCTAATTAGAACAAGAGAAAAACAAATCAAAAAGGGAAGAGAAAATGGCTTACAATGGTGGAGATAGAAAAGGAGGTGGAAGAAAAGTGAAGGATGTGGTGGTGGTGCGTGTGTGTGGTGGTGAAGGCTTCACAACCAGCCGTACAACCAGCCGTGACAGCCGCTGCTGGAGGCTGTTTGAGTGCAGCTTAGCTGCTGTTGGCGGGGGAGAGGGAGTGCAGCCACTGCTGCTGGGGGATTGGCACGGCAGCCGGCTGCTGCGTGTAGAAGAGAAGAGGTGGACAGCTGCTGATGGTGGAGGAAGGTGGATGCGTTTGTGGTGCCTATGGAGGCGCTGCACAATGAGGGAGGGAGAGAGTAGAAAGAATTATGCGATTCCTATGTGAAGTGAGGCAAGAAGAGATTTTAACTTAACAACCCTAACTCACCTTATATTAGGGAAAATCTTCTAATAAGGTCCAATAAAAAAAACTCACTTTTGTTTTGTTCACAAATTTAATGCAAGTTTGGACCTTTTTATTTTATTACTTGTAAATCTATTTTGATATAATATGTTAGAAAATTTATTTAAATTAATTCAAAAAAAAAATTTAATATAATTATAAAATCTACAAAAGTCATTAAAATATTAAATAATTACATCATCAAAATCTCGGGGTGTTACAACTTTTTCGTTCCACCACCACAACTCTTTGTACACCTTTGGTTTCCCCGTCGACACCCCTAATGTCTCATTTTCCACCTTTTAAATGGTTTCCATCATGATCGCCCACATTTGATTTGCATCGTCTGATAAACTTGGGTAGCCTGACGTATTGATCTTGTTTGACACGGTTGTGACCATTTTCCCTTTAAGTCTACCCCACATGATTGTTTGTCTGACCTTTATCTTCTTCTCCGCAATTTTTCTTCTCATACGAAACACTAATACTAATAACTTATGTTGGGTGGGCATCTCTGTAGCCAACAGGACGTTACAATCCAATTCATTTTTTGGTTATGTAGATTTGTTACCAAATTTATCTTCAACTGCAACTAATATTTCAAATATGGTGTGATTTTTTTGATTTTACTTCAAATATGATTTAAAGAACAAGTCACTCACTTATACTTCTTTACCCTAAACTTCTATGAACAATAAGTCTGAATTATATGTAACTTCTAAGTTGAATATTAAGTCAAATATTTAATTATATCCTCCATTAGTAACTTTTAACTTGAATATTTAGTCTCAATTTTAATTATATTACTCCATTACTAACTTCTAATTAGAATATTAAATCTCAGCTCCATTAGTAAATTCTAAGTTGAATATTACGTCACTTTATTTAATTTATGCTTCATTGGTAAGTTATAAGTGGAATATAAAGTCTCAATTTTAAATATATCTTCTAAGTTAAACTTTAAGTTTCAATTTTAAAGGTTATTTATTTGCACATAAGTTGTGTAAGAATTTTAAATTTCCAATAAGTTACCAATTAGAGTTTTTCTTATTTAACAAATGATTTGAAAAAATAGTTAGGAATTTTAGAGTTTCATGAAGTCAAATTTTATATGAATGTTGAAATTAAATATCATTTTCTTTTGGTCAATACAAAATTACTAGATTTATTGTAAATTTCCATAGCTCATAAATCATTAAATAAGTGATAAGTATCATTGAAATTAATACTCGGGGCTTCCTTCGACCGTTACTTTCTCTCATTATGAGGATATTAATCTGCCTTTTTTTCTCCTTTTCCAAAATCTGCCTTGAACAGGTTTCATTAAAATGATGACCATCGTTTTGGTTGATGGCTCTAATATTATTTGTATTTTTTTTTTTTTTGCTATTTGGTTTTACTAATTTGTGATAGAAAATACTAAATCACAAGACAACTTTAAAAAAAAAAAGGAATTATAACATCATATTATATTCGTTTTGAAGAGTTTTCTTCATATTCCAATTATTACTTTTAAGTGTCCGTTTATTTTTTATAAATTACTTCTTTTAAATGGTAACAATTCGTTGATTGTCATTTTTATTTCTCTCTTTTCTCTTGTCTGATTAGAAAATCTTTTATTGATAAGAATTAGGTGACATACTTGAAGTATTTGTTAAGAGGAGTTGATTTTAATTTGTGATACATTTGTACTTTGCTACCGGGAAAAGCAATAGTTTAGTTGGAAAATCTAAAATTTTTGTCGTAATTTTTTTTTATTTTGTTATTGAAAAAAATTTTCTAGAATTCTTCTTGGAAAGTATGTGTTTAAGTTCCCATTATTGCTCATATGTTAGTAATTTAGGGGAATGAGAAAATTATGTCACTTTATAATTATAAATCGTAAAATCTATTAATTTTAATGTATAATAATAAGGGGCAAACTTATGATAGTTATGTTATTTGTTATTTTTTTATTAGATTAAAAATATCTACATTGCAGTTCTTTAATTAAGGAAATAAGTAATGATTATATCAATTATATTGGCTATTACTCGTGAATAATTCAACCTTTTGAAAAAATAGAAAAAAATATTCTAGATAATCCATTATATTGGCTATTACTCGTGAATAATTCAACCTTTTGAAAAATTTTAAATAATCCAACTTTTACCTTCATTTTGATGCGAATGGACCCTCAAAAAAACAAACCGCCGATTTCAAGTTTCTACCAGCCGTTACATTTAATAGGTCATTCTCCTCATTTATAAGTTTGCTTTTATTGAGTAACACCACATTCAATCCCTGAAGAGAGAAAAAAAACTTTTACATCTTTAATTTAGTGAAAATCTTTAATATTTTAGAAGTTGTGAACTCTAGTTCCTCTTCTTTTCGAAGTGTTTGTTCTTTCTAGAAATGTGAAATGTCAACATGATTTCGAAGCAAAGTTGCAAAGAGCGAAAAAAGGTTCTCGTGCTAGTGACAACTTTTTTTTTATGTCAATATTGAAGAGTAAGAGGTAAATGGAGACTTTAATGAAAGTCAACGGGATTTCTTAATTAGAAAAATAAAAGGTACCATTTGAATAACTTAAATAAAAAAAGATTTATCAAAAAGGGATTTACCGGTTGTAATTGGTTCTTTGAAATAAAGGTCTGTTCGCAATAAAAGGTATGCAAAGTTTGAATTATTTAAATGTTTTTAAAAGATGGGATTATTAGCAAATAATGTGCAATAAGTTGAATTATTCAGGTCAATTTTTTCTTTTAAATAAATAAGATTGATATTATAACTTGTATTACATAGTAATAAAGATCGTGTAAAAGATTTTGTAAATCATTTCCCAAAATAGTTAGTGCTAATCAAGGAAAATTTGAACAAATGAATTTTAAATAATCAATGTTGCACTACGAGATTGCTATTGTATTTATTATGTTTCGATAATAAATAAAAAATTGCTAAACCTTAATAGCATACTCAATAGAATTTGCAATCTATTTTTTTGGTCCAAAAATAAATGGATTATTGCTTATTTATGGTTCAATTAAAGATTTCATAAAATATTACATCTTAATTTTATCACTTTTGTAATCGCTTTTTTTTCAAAAATAAAATTTTCTAGAGTTGCCAAATTTAAAACAAAATGACATACATGTCAATTTAATTAGCCTATTAAAAAATGACATTTGGCAAACCTCTTAGGAGCTATCATTCGTCATTTTACAGTTCTTTTAGTATAAGTTATGATTATGATTTTTTCAAAAATAAAATTTTCTTGAGTTGCAAATTTAAAACAAAATGACATACATGTTAATTGAATTAGCCTATTAAAAAATGACATTTAACAAAGCTCTTAGGAGCTGTCATTTGTCATTTTACAATTCTTTTAGTATAAGTTATAATAGTTGAAATATTTAACAAAGAGCTCTTAGAATATGTCATTTGTCATTTTTCAAAAAATATTAATAATATGTATAATATTGAAATTTTTTGAATTAGATGAAATAGTTTGAATTTTAAAGATATGCTTTGATAGTTATATAATATAGTTAATATTTTACAACCAAAATATTACTTGTAAAATAATTGTCACCAAATCATGCAACTCTAGTAAAGTTTTTAAAAATATTTTAATTGAATAATTTGCTATAATAAAGTCTTTTTAGAAAATTACTTTTAATACTTAAAATCATAATTACTGAAATAATTTTCTTTTGAATATCACACAATTACATTTTATCTTTTATCTTGAAAAAAATGCTTCATTGGGCAAACTCTACAGAACCACCACTTGAATTTTCCAGATGTTTTATAGTATTGTATAATGTTAACCATCTAGTATAAATTCTCAAAATTATATTGAACTTGTAGGAAAATAACCAAGCTCAATCATATTTGATCCTTTTTTTTTGTGAAAATAATATGTGAGCCTATATTTAAGAATATTGAGAGGTTCACACATATTTGGCTACTTCTTCGATTACCAATCAGTTTAGAATCAAACCTCATCAAGTTTGTGTACAGGAAACTAGGAAAAAAAGTTATTTGGATAAAAATAATAAATCAAATTAATCCAAACTGAGAAAAAAATATAATTTGGACTTTTCATAAATTGGTTTCGATTTGAATTAGGGATTTGTAAACCAAAATATTCTAGTTTGGATTAAGTTTGAGCCTACTGAAGACATAAAACTGAAATTTCAAACCAAATTAAAATAAGAGCTCACTTTCATTTTAATAGCGATAATAAAAAACATAAGCCGTCTTACAAATAAAGATGAGTCTTAAATTAACAATTCAAGTTTTTTTTTTCATCCCTACTTTTCATACTATATGACTTTTAATTTATTAATTTATTACTTTGGTTTTTGAATTCGATTTCCGGTTTAGATTTTTCTTATTGAGTAAATTTGGTTTAAATTGTAATTAAAAAATTTAAATTAAATTTATTTTGGTTTGGTTTGATTTTGATCGTGAATAAATTTGGTCCGTAATTAGATTGGAAAATCAAAATCTGAACTAAATTTGATTTGATTTGATTTTATATAAAAGCCAAATCGCAAACCGAATATTTACCCCTATAAAAAACTCTACTCTTGTATTAGGGATGGATCCAGGAAAAAGTGAAGTCATAATAAATAAAAAAATTACAAGTGGGATGTAAATTCTTGCCAATGACAAGGTTTGATCCCTAGCATTGTATGAATGGTGACTACCCAAACAAATCAATTATGTGTATTTTTTACTCTTAATTGTAGTTTTGTTGGATTTTTAATATTTTTTTAAGTGTTGTTATTTAGCTATCGGTCAAAATTACCCAATAGTTTCGCATATGTCTTGTATAAATTTTATTGTGTACAAGTCCAAAATAAATTTATCATGATATTCGTAAAATTTATTTTGGGGAAACTCATCAGTTGAATACTTTACTCATTTTGATCAACTATAACCAGGGAACCAAAAGATTTTCAAGTGAAGATAAATTCACAATAATCAAATATGTATAATGCAAACATAGAATACTGATCAATATTTATAACAGAAAAAAAAAAAAAAATTACAGAAAATAATATCATTCATATATGATGTTCTTATTTTACATAGGGTGAATGAATAAAATTGATATATAATATACTTTTTAAATTTGATTCAATATAACATTGTCTCATTTATGAAGTATTATATACTCCCTCCGATCTTTCTATATAGTCCCATATAGGTTGGGCACGGATGTTAAGGGTTGTGTGGGGTCCATGTAAAAGGTGGTAGTTGGGTATTTTTAAGTAAGTGGATTAATTGTTAATGATTCCCTCTTTTTGATTAATAAAGTATATGGAATGAAATTTGGAGGGAAAATTGGGTTTGACATTGTTTGAGCTTTAATAATTGAAATTAATACATTTCCGAATTTTTTTTTAATTAAACAACCATTAAACTAGTTAATTTAAATTACAAAAAATTACATCAAATAAATTACAAAAACCGTCAAATTCATAAAATAAGCTAAGTCTTCAATACTTCCTTGATTTCTTCAACGTTTTTTGAACGGCAATTGAAAACGAGCAACCCTCTCGCCACATGCGCATGCGGATATTAAATCTTTCGTTGACTTCAGATTTATAAAAAAACAAACACGGTATGCATTTAGTGTTCAAAATTAATAAAATAACTACAAAAAATCAAAATGTTTCATTTTGAAAGTAAGCCATCAATAAGAAAAATACAGCTGATCTTTAGGTACTGGAACAAAAAAAATCTGATAAAGGGATTGCAAAGATACTGGAACAAAAAATCTGATCTTTAGCCATCAAATGAGTTGACAATTACTAACACAATACAGGGAAACCAAAGAATGAAAATGTCAATGGCGCCAAAAATGAAAAAAATTGCGCCCATAAACAGAAAGAATGTAAGTATATAAGACAGCATTAACTGAAGAAGACAAACACTTCATTTATTTTCCACCAACTTCACAGTATATACAATGGGAAAAAAAAAAGATGTAGATAATTTCACTAAGACTCAAATAATGCATGACCTTTTAACGTCAGCAAACAGTAATGGGAAGCTACAACACGGGTTCATCAACGAAATTGCGAAGAAGTACGATTTGCATAGGAGGACAATCGGAAGGATATGGAGACAGATTCGTGATCAAAAAAAACACAATTTACCAATTAATGTCAACAATATGAAGTCATTGACCAACGGTAAAGCTCGAATCGCCTTTGATGAAAACAAATTCAAATCAATTGAAAAAGCGAAGAAGACAACCTTAAGATCACTTTCAAAGGCTATGGAAGTAAGCTACACCACAGTATGCAGATGGAAAAAAAAGAGGTACTTTCGCAAGCACACCAACGCAATCAAACCGTTACTTACAGACAAAAATAAACTCGACAGGTTAATTTTTTGTCTTAGTAGTTGCATTTTAGATGAGCAAACAAAGAATTTCACATTTAATGAAATGAAAAATGTAGTCCACATTGATGAAAAGTTGTTTTACATTACAAGGACACAACAAACATTTTATCTAACTCAAGATGAAATAGAGCCTCATAGAGAAATCCAATCAAAAAGATTTATCCCCAAGATCATGTTTATGTGTGCCGTTGCAAGACCGATCTTTTCTATTGAAGGTGAGATGATTTTTGATGGAAAGATAGGCATTTTTCCATTCACACATGAAGTGGCAGCACAAAGAAGTTCAAAAAACAGAAAGAGAGGAGAGCCAGAGACCAAACCAATACAATCAATCACTAAAGAACACACAAGAGACATGATTGTGCACAAGATACTACCAGCAATTAGACTTAAATGGCCATCAGATTTAAGCAAAACAATTTTCATTCAACAGGACAATGCTAAACCACACATTATAGATGATGATGAGGTGTTTAGAGAGGTGGCTACACTAGATGGATTTAACTTCCACTTAGTGCAACAACCTCCTAACTCACCGGATATGAATGTGCTAGACTTAAGGTTCTTTAGGTCAATACAATCTTTACAGCATCAAAAATCAGCATACAACTACTCACAATTAGTTAAGGCAGTAACCACATCATTTGACAATCTAACACCAAATGCACTGAAGAATGTATGGATCACATTGCAAGCATGTAAAATTGAAGTTATTAAGAAACTAGGTGGTATGGATTATGCAATTCCACACATGAGCAAAGCAAAACTAGAAAGGGAAGGGAGACTCCCACATTGTTTGGGGGTACAGCAGGAAACAATTTACCAGGCACTAAGGTATCTGGAAACAAAGGTGGATAAAACTACATTGGAGGGCATTTTATTTTACTTGGGGATCACAGAAGCAACATCACAAGCAACAACAGAAGCAATACCAGAAGCAACAACAGAAGCAACAATTGAAGCAACAATTGAAGCAATACCAGAAGCAATACCAGAAGCAACAACAGAATCAACAGCATATATTCCAGCAAGAACAGAAGCAACAACAGAAGCAACACCAGCATGAACAACAGAACCATGTAAATATGACACACATGAGTATACTTTTGGGTTTCCTTTTGTACTCACTTTTGGGTTACAGTGTAAGGCAAATGTTTAGGTCTAAACATGATGTAATATTGAAATAGGGGAGATGTTTAGCCGTAAACATTTAGAAGGAAAAACCATGTAACATTTTATTGATGGCTTCAAAAACAAATTGAAAACAAATTCATCTCAGAGATACAATTTGAACTCATCACAGATAACCCAAATCCCATACCAATTGCCTCCTACATCTGGCAAGAACATAGCCTCCTAAACGAGATGTTTGGTGGCTTATGAACTTAACACCCTAGATTGTTGGCAAAATGAATGGATTTAGAGATTTTGTAGCTATAACCAATTGTTTACCCTCAAAAAAAAAATCATAGGGCAACAAAAACAGAACACAAAAGACATGCATACCATCACCAGCACAAAAAAAAATCATCATTAGTCATAGAGGAAAGATATATCCATACGAGAAAATGGGCCTCGAACATCAAAATCAGAAACCAAATCAACATCATCCAACGATTCTTCATCTGAGGAAGGGAACAAGTTCTCAATGTATAGATCTTGAAGATCCAGTTGTAAATCAAACATTCCTTGTATTTCTTCATCTTCATAAGTTATACTTCTTCCCCAGTTAGGATCCGTTTCATCAGAAGTCGTAGGTATACGATTGTAGAAATCAAACCACGGGTTAGGAGATCCAATCGTAGGATCACTTTCTTGGGACGAAGACAAACAAGAAAGACAAGAAGTTGGAGAGGCCATGTTCGAAAAAACCCAGATAAGATGGGAAAAAACCCAGATTTACAAAACCCCTAAAAGCATTAGGGTTTCAAAGAAGACGAAGATGGTGGATAAAAAATGAAGATGAAGATAATAAACCGTAAACCAAGGGATTCAGATGAAGATGCAGATCAGTGAAGAACACGAACAGATGAAGATGAGAGAGAGGGAGAGAGAGGGAGGGATGGGAAGGGATTCAGAGTAGGTGAGGTTATAAAAGGGAGGGAGTGATTAATGTGAGTTTAGAGTGTTAATTATTTTAGGTTAGTAGGGTTAACGGGGGTAAAATCGTAATTACGTGTGTGAACTAAGGGTATTTAAGTAAAAAAGGATGGCCAAAAATAGAAATGGGACTAATTCAAGGTTTTGCCAAATAAGGAAATGGGACTAAATTAAAGGATCGGAGGGAGTATTATTTTAATTCGACTTACTCATTTTGTCTCAATTTTATTATTTTTGGATAATAATTTATCACTTTCTTTTAATCTCTTCATATATTTTAATTTTTTTAATTTCATCCATATAATTAAATAATTCAATCTATTTGTATATTATCAAAATTCCACATTGTCATTTAAACACAAATGTTATAGTACTCATTTAGATTTGACAAAGAAATAGTGGGTATTGGCCAAAAGAAAAAGAAATTATTGGTGATGTTAGGTTGGACTTTTTGCTTTTTCCCAACGAACTGGACGTGAGAGGAAAAGTAAGATTTATTTTCCATTCCATTAATAATTTAATATATTTAGGCTTTAGATATTTGGTTGATCTGTCTTCAATAAGATGTCAGCTGATACATATGAATCGCACCAAATTATATGATTTTATGCCTGAAATCACATAGAAGTAAAGTCCAAAAAGAATGGCTTATTGTGTACTTAATTTAATTTAAAAAGTATGAAACAAACAATATTAAATTTCTAGACATGAGACCATTTTATGATCAAAACATTTTCATTTTGTTGGATCAAATATTAACACTTATTATTAGAATCCTAATTCTGAACTAAAATTCTTCGATCCTACGATCAAAAAATAGGCGACCAATTTGTATCGTAAATAGAATCTTAATGCGGTAGAATCATGCGATCCTACTTAGCTCAACAATTTAGGTTAGAGGATCATAACACGACTAGTATAGAAACTCGTGCAATGTGCGGTTTTTTAGCATCGACATTTTTAAACATATGATATTACAAAAATAAAGTCAAAGATATATTATGTCATGGAAAATTATCCCGTAATTTTAAAAATTATCAATAATATATTATGCAGTATATTATATTCTCTAACTTACTCAATTTAATTATATAAAAAAAATGCAAAGTTAGAAAATAATATTTATAAATTTTAAGAATTAAAAAAATACATGGATCGAACACTTGACTTTTTAATTTTCATTTCAATGCTCTTCCAACTGAGCTAGCTAATTAATAATTATTTATGAAATTAATTAATTAATTTATATAGATTTTTATATCAATAGTTGTATATAATTAAAAATTTTAAAATAAATAATAAATTATATATTAAAAATTATAAAAAGTTGAGAAATGATTGCTATTTCAATATATCATATATCATCTTTTTGAATATAAGTTCAATCTCAGCCTACGCCATAAGTCTGTAACTTATTAAAAATATAAAATAATAATATATGAAAATGTATAATAAGACAAACTAAACAGAAATCCCTTAAACTAATAAAAATCAATTAAAAAAGCATAAATTCAAAATAGTAAAATGACTATTTTATAAAAGAATTTACTCATATTATTGTTAACATATAAAGTTTGTTATTTATTTGATGAATCAAAAAAAATAAAAAAAATTACATAGTAAGAAATAAATATTTATAATTTCTAAAAATTAAAAAATGCAATGAGCATGGAACGAACACACAACCTTTAGAACTTCAGTTTGACGCTCTCCCAACTGAGCTATCCTCACTAATTTATAATTATTGATACATTTAACTAATTATATCATATTAGTGTAGAAACTTGTGCAATACACATTTTTTTAGCATCGATATATATAAATATATGATATTAAAAAAATAAAGCTAGAGATATTATGCAGTAGTAGGCATGTAGTCACTTTCTTTTTGTGATATTTCTCCCACAAGAGTGTTTGGGATGATAATGAAACTCACAAAGAAATATAAGCTACTCAATAATCTCTTAGCACAAAGAGAATGTAATGTAAAGTCTAAGTGTTGTGAATGAATTAAGCACTTAAAATATGTAGAAAAAGTTAATTAACTACAATTTAATATACTTTTAGTGGGATATATCTAGGGATGTTTAATTTAAATGTCATTACTTTCAATTTCTAATAATATATATAGTGGATTTAGTGACATTAATTAGAATTCAGCAGCATAATTAAAAAATCATACTAAAGCTTATCCCGACATAGAATATAGTGATATCTCTCATAAATGCCACTATAGACTATAGTAACAATTACATATGTTACTAAAGGCCAAATAAAGTGTCACTAAATCACTTTACAGTGGAGCTTAAAATAAAAATCAACAATTATTACACTACAAATATAAATCAGTGACATTTTTTAATATCACTAAATTCTATGGCGCAAAAAGTTAATTTTATTGTAATAATTACTCCCTTTCTACACTTCATGCAAAAGAGAAGCAAGAGCAAAGGAAATGTTCTAAAGAAAAATCGTAGAAAAAGCTTAAGAGGGTGGAATTCCCTTTGCATGTGTCCCATTTATAATGGAACACATAATGCCTATGCCAACACATGAGAAAACTGATTAATGATCAGCTTCTAATAATTGTAGGGTGGTTATTAATCAATGAGAATGATTAAAACCACCCAAAATAAGATACAACTTCCCAAACCGCAAAGAATCAAAGACAGAGCACTGGCTACGAGTTATCGCTCAAAACGCCGAATCGGCTTTTCCAAAAAGTCAACTCGGCTTTTTCTTCTATCTCATTTTGAGACAAATCAGAGAAAAAGAGACGACTCGTCGCTTATAGGTGACTAGTCGACGTTTTCTACTGTATATACTCTAAATGTCCAACAAGTTGGTGGATTAATGCACAAGGTGAACTATCAATTAACAATATTCTAAACGTGACAAAACGAGTATTCAAACATATAATCAAGTATTTTAAACCCAATAACCGGTTACCCGGTGTCCCACTCTAATTTATAACAATACTCGATAATTAGGTAATTGAATTGATTCAGGTCGAGACATAGGCCATTTAAACTACTATTTGACTAACCGGGTACCTAAGTTTTCTGGTACTAAAATGTCGGATACCTGATTATGAGCACCCCTACCACTCACTACCTCAACTTAGTCAGTGGATTTTAGTTCGTACTTTTACTCACCATGGTATTACCTATGCAGTTCAGCTATGCATGATTCACTATAACACATCCCGCTTTAGCTGTAGGGTACCATTGATCATGGTTTACATTTATATCCTTCTATCTCTATACGTTTGATCTTTTACAATGATGTTTACTAGTGTCGTTATTCGGACACTACACAATCGATATCAGCTTATTACTCGAGTAATAATATGATTTCTTGATCATCTAAACGACAACACACTTTTCACCACTCTTGCACAAGGCTAAATACCGAGGCATTGCTTAGCTTGTGGGAAAGTCTTGTTGGCTTTGCAATAATCCCCTTCTTAAGCTTCATTGTTTGTTGAAGCATGCTATTCTAGTGTATTGTGATATTGTTAGTGTTATCTCTTAATATAGAAACCCGAATCAGCGCCAACGCACCAAATATGTTGATCTTCATTTTGTTTCAGAAAATGTGGCTTAGCTTTAGAAGAGGTGTGTGTGTTCTTCATGTTCCTTCTAAATACCAACTTGTTGACAACTTCACCAAGTGAACGGCACAATAACTTTCTGGATATTGGAGCCAATTTTAGCGTACATTTTTCCATTATAACTGCAGTTGTGTGATAGAGAATATATAATGCATTATAACGCATCTTGAGCTATCTTCAAGGTACCATTGATCATAATCTACATTTATATCTTTTTGCCTGATCTCTACGTTTGATGATTTACACTAATACTTTTTAGGGTGGTTATCCGAACACTAGAAGTTCCTCCTGGGTTATTATAGCTTTTTGGGTGATAATCTTATTTCTTGGTCATCTAAGCGACAACACACTCTTTTCCAATCCAGCTTAAAGGCTGAATACCGAGGCATTGCCCAGGTTTTTAGGGAGTTTTATTAGCTTTACAATCTCCGTCTTGAGATTCATTGTTGGTTGAAGCAAGCTACTCTTATGTATCATGATATTTTTTACTACAATATACTAGTCTAGTAACCCGACTCAACACATTTGCACCAATTATGTTGAATATTACCTTTTTTCGAGAAAATGTGACTTTAGAAAAGGTGAATTTACTTCATGTTCCTTCTAGATTCCAGTTGGCTGACATCCTCACCAAGAAATTCGCAACTTTTTTGTATTTTAGATTTATTTTTCACATACGTCCCCTCTGAGCCATGACTTTGGATGTGTGGTAGAGATCATATCATAAATATTTCTCCTAATAAATTTAGTTAAGACTGACAATACGTATATTGTATATACAAAAAATCAATAATTAATACCTCAATTATGAAGTTTCACAATATCCAACATAAATGAATATGGATTTACACAGTGAAGAGTATTTATTATATACTCCTATGAGATAATAGAATCACTATTTCAACAATTAGATACAACAACTCCCACTCAAAAAGAAAATGGAAAACGGATATAGCGTGAACTTTTATTTAAATAGCACCAATAATTTCAAGTATAATTCAACAGGAATAATGGACTTTCTGGTGGATCAGTGTATATAACGACTTTATTCCACTAGCAAATTAAAATTGCAATCCACTCGAATTAGATTGATTCCTAAGCAATCCCATAGTGTTAACTACTAATTAAGCATTCTTTCGTTTCAATCATATAGTTAGATTGCTACGTTTTCAATTAAAAAATACTTT
This sequence comes from Amaranthus tricolor, assembly GCF_026212465.1. NCBI lineage: Eukaryota > Viridiplantae > Streptophyta > Magnoliopsida > Caryophyllales > Amaranthaceae > Amaranthus > Amaranthus tricolor. The sequence continues at coordinate 9,298,591 of NC_080052.1, read as the reverse complement.
ACTTGAGATGAAATTATAACTAAATATGCTTATAGCTTATTTTTGGAGTATTTTTAAAAGAAAAAAAAAAAGAAAACTAAAAATCCCAATATATTTGAGTGGATTTAGTGGTGGGGTTATGGAAGGCGGGCAAAATTATACGCGTTGTGCACTACATGCTTTTGTATTAGGGTGGGTATAGCTGTATAGGTAAGAATTTGATGGGTTGTGGCCTTGTAGGTGGAATGAGTATGAAACATCTTATTCGCCATGGATAATGGGTAAGTGATAGGTATAAGGTCTTAGACGCCCTCTATCCTCCTACCCCTCACTATACCCATTTGATATCTACAATGTGCTATTGTACATCAATTTAGTAAACCGGGAGTATTAAAAACTATTGACAAAAAATTAAGGATTTTTTTAAAGAAAAATTACTTAAAAACAATCCTAACTTTGCGTCATTTAATTCTAAAATCTCAACTTTGGATTAATACTTAAAAATCTACTAAATTTGGGGCAATTTAATTTTAAAGCATTGGATGACCTCTAACTCGTATAACAAGTAAATTAATATTTTTTTTCTTTATTTTCAAATTTTTAAATAACAAAAAAAATCTACAATTGCCCCAAAGTTGGAATATTTAAATTGCCCTCGAAGTTAAGATTTTTAAATATTAATCAAAAGTTGGTATTTTTAGAATTAAATCACGCAAAATTGGGATTTTTTAAAGTAATTTTCCATTTTTAAATTCATTACATTGTACGTTTGAATAAAATTAGATACAATTTTGAACTTGTAAGTAATTTTCAGAGTGTAGAGCACATATAACATAGACTTGGAGTGAATGTGAGGCAGATATAAGGTGGGTATAGGTCATAGCGAGTGGGGAAGTATTTGAATGCATGCCTAGGTGGGTAAACATAGGCTTGAAAATTCTACTCGATATGTGTGTTGGTAGGTGGTGGGTATGGGGGATGACATATCACACCCGCTCGTCCACTTTACTTGCCTCACTATCCCTTCTATCGCTTGAAACAACCTCCCCCATCCCTTCCCTCTCCTGAAATTGAACTGAAACAACATCCTTACCCTCGCCTGAACTGAAATAGGTCCTCAACCTACCCTTTCTCACACCCAAATAATCTTTTCCATCTCGTCCCTCGCCTAACTTCCCTCGCCTAAAACACAACTTATCCTACTCCTTCCCTCACCAAAAACAACCCCTCCCCATGCTTTAGCATATTCTAACATATTTGTAGGATCTTACGATCTTACAATTCGATTACCAATTTCGATCCTACTCCCTTATCAATCCTATATAAGATCCCGATTTTAACAACTTGATGCAAGCCCAAGTGTCACCGGCAATGACAATGACAATGACATGATGTTCAGGTCACAAACAAGTAAAAAGTTGCTGGATGAAAACCGACTTTAAAGTTCATTCCAACGGTTGCAATTGATGAAGTTCGACCTAATAAATTTTTTTTTTTTTTTTTTTTTTTTTTTTTGCAAAAGTTAAACCTGTTATTATTATTATTATTATTTTTTTGATATTTAAACATATTAAAAATTATTTTTGAAAAACTTATTATTTTGAAAGAAAAAACATATAGACGATCAAAATGATGCCACGTAGTACTTTTAACCTCTTAAGCAAGTAAACAATTGGCTAAGTGCTTTACATACAAATTCACCCTAAGTTAAAGATTTTTAAACAAAGTCTCAGTGTTGGAATTTTTAGAATTGATTCACGCATAATTGGAAATTTTAAATGCAAATTTTTTTTAAACACTTTTGGAATAAAAAATAAGTAATTCAGCTACTTTATTAATTCATTTCAATTTGATGCCCTCATTTTTCATATTAAGCATTTTTATTTTTTTTTCTTTATTTTTATCATTTTTTAGTCCTATTTTCAACTAACTTCATTTTAACATTTTTTAATGTTTGTGGTCTCTATATTTTTCTAACTTTATTTCATGCATTTTATTAATGCTTATTGCTATTACAAATAATGATGCAGAAAATAAACTACAAATACAAGATGATGTTTGTAGTGTCTCCTTTGTGTATGGCAATGAACTCCTTGCTTGAATGAACCACAAATTGAACAACACCGTAGAGAAGATATGTTTGCAACAATGAACGTCATTCAAAAATCTTGATATAAATTGAAGGTGACTACAAGCTTTCCTACTGTGATATTTCCTCTACAAAGGTACTTGGGTTATGAGACTGGAAATTCACAATGAGATACAACCAATCACATCAGCCGATTAGTACGAACCAATTGACCTAAATGATTATGTGTTTATGTAGAGATTAACACCAGAAAACAACAAAAGAGTTAATTACTCTCTTATATGTTTCAAGAGATTGAGATAAAGATGACAGAAATTTTATGTTCAAAGATATAAATGATTCCCATGCACTCACTCTTATTTATAGAGTTAAAGTGACATGAATTCATCTAAAACCATACATCAATAATAATTGATGATTATCAGTTAATTATAACGTAAAACATTCGTTCATAACAACACATTACTCCATGAAACCAAGTTTCATATCACGAATAGATGTTCTGTTTCAATGTGCTTGAACGAGCATAAGCCAAAACACTTTCCAGAAACTTTTTGACGCGGATGTCTCAAAGTGCTTGAACGAGCACATGCGCAGACCCCCAAACAAAATGTTTTTAAACAGACTGCCTAACGAAACACAGCATGCTGTACGAGCATGATAGTGCTCGAACGAGCACCTGTTTTGCTCGAACGAGCAGGTGGTCGAGCATGCTTGTTTTGGTTCCGTTGTTATGTCTTTGCTTAATACTGCAAGTGCATGGTGTAGCTTAGTACGACGACAAGTAAGAGTCGAATCTATAGGGAGTGGGGGTTAAGTCAATAGTTTCTCAATTGATTCGTATGCCCGAAAGCAATTAAAGCAAGCAATTAAAAATACTTAATGAAAATGAAGCATAAAAATAAATAAGAATGCAATGAATTAAAGCAACGATAAAATGATCAATAAGCACAAGAGGCATAGGCTAGGATTTCTCACCAAAGTAGTGTTTACTAAACTTTAACCTAAGGTAATGGATGTTTTGTTATGGGAAGAACGTATCATAAATACTAATGTTCTCTCTCGAGCAACAAAAGCTTCCTAAAACATAATCAACTACCTATTCTCATGGAGCTAAGCATAATTTAAGACATGAAGTACACACTCAACATTTCCAATCAAGGCATCTACCTATTCTCATGGAGATGACTTAATTTTTAAGCATAGATTATTGTTAAAATTCGACTCTCGCTCTCAATTCAACAACACTACACATGATAGCAAAATCCATCTTAAACCGTAAACAACACAACCAAACCAAAGGTAAGAAAAGCAATTTAGACTACATACATGGTGATAATGCCTAGCCTGAGCCAAAATAAACTACTCACTCATACTCATTTTGAGATTGTAAATTGCAACTAAGCTAAGAACCATAGACGAATGAATTTAACTAGAGTATTCTAAAAAGATGAATGCAATATAAGTTGAAAAACTACAAGCATGAATATATGAACTAAAAGCAATATCAAAGATAACTAAGTGACGTGAATTGAAAATAATATAAGCAAAGGATAGAATTTACTCTTTCGAGTTCAATCTAAGGATGAACAAGATGATTGTTGATGATTGAAAGTAATACCTTCCAAAAGCTTCAATAATAATACGCCAATGGTTGAAGAATCCAAATTGCAAAATGTTATAAAAGAGACTTGAAATTAAGATTGTAATTGGAAATGGAAAGTGCTTAATTGAATTGAAAGAGAAATTATGCTAAACACTAATTCTTAATTGAAAATAAAGCTAAGCTATGAAGAATACATAAGAGTTACTCAAAATGAAGGGTGAAATCTAATATATTGAGCTCCATCTTCTTCTTCACTATTTATAGCCCTAAGTTGTAGGAGAGAGGTGGTTTCATGATTGCTCCACCACCCCTAGGTTGTAGGAGGGAGGTGCCATCCCTAATTAATAGGGTAGGGTGGCTAAGCAGTCATGGCAGCAACAAAAAAGGAGTAAATGTGATTGGACCTCAAATGATATTTAAAAAGATCGCAAAAGCTTCTGTCGCCCATCTCGCTCGACCAGTAAAGCCACCATCAAGTACAATATCAGAAACTTCAAAAATTGGTCAGAATGTGAAAATTAGCTCTGCTCCACCTGGTCAAGCAGATGTCTTGTACTCCTGAATTGAATTCTGCTAATGATCAGAAGCTACTGGAAGATTGACTGCAGCTCGCTCGACCGACCGAGGGAGCTTCAGGATTGTGATACTCAGCTTTTGAACTGCTCGAGCTACCTTGGCTGCTTTTGGCTTGTTCTTGTGGCTTGGCTCATGATGTTTCACTTCTTTGAGCCCTCGGCATTTTAGTGAGCAATGTATGCAACAAAAAGGGGCTAGTTTGTGCTCGGTTTTGATGATTAGATCCAGAAAAAAAATAAAACACCAAAGCAACAAAATAAGCGTAAAATCCAATAAAACAATGCAATAACATATATTTTCCTCACGCTAAACAAGCCACTTATAGGAGTAAAAATAAAGATAAAATGTAGCTAATATCTACAAAGTTTGACATGTTGATCCATAAGGGTTGACATTGGAGTTATATCAAACATGTTGAATCTTTTAAGTGCTTTCTCAATGTAATGAGCTTGACTTAACTTGATTCCATTTCCATCTCTTATGATCTTTATTCCTAAGATCATATTGGCCTCCCCCATATCCTTCATTTGGAATGAACTTGACAAAAACTCTTTTGTCTCTTAAACCCGTACTAAATCGGTACCAAATATGAGCATATCATTAACATAGAGGCATATAATAACTCCGTTGCCTTGCCCATCAAATTTTCTATAAAGGCACTTATCGGCTTGATTCAATTTGAATCCAAAGGACAAAACGGTCTCATCAAACTTTTGATGCCATTGTTTTGGTGCTTGTTTTAGTCCGTATAACGACTTTACAAATTTACACACCTTGTTTTCATGTCCTTTTAAAACAAACCCTTCGAGTTGCTTCATATAAACTTCTTCATCTAGTTCTCCATACAAAAACGCGGTTTTAAAGTCCATTGTGAATCAAAGCTAACACTACCAACAATCGAATAGTGGTTGTTCTTAAAACTGGTGCATATGTATCGAAGTGATCGATACCGTGCTTTGTCGAAAGCCTTGTGCCACTAAACGGGCCTTAAACTTGTCAATAGTACCATCAATTCTCATCTTCTTTCGAAAGATCCACTTGCAACCAATCGGTTTACAAGATGGAGGTAAATCAACTAATGACCACGTATTATTTCCCATAATGCAATCCATTTCATCATTGATATCTTCTTTCCAAAAGGAACTATCTTGTGATGCCATAGCATCGCTATAAGTCAATGGGTCTCCTTCCACATTTAGTAAATATGGAACACTAGAATGAATGTCATTTCTAGTACCTTCTACTAGATAAACATGAAGGTCGGGACCATAAGTCTTTGCTTTCCTTTGTCGTTTATTCCTTTTAGGAATATCTTCTTCATCCATTGGAGTATCTTGCAAGACGATATGTTGATTTTCATCAACATCATCTTCTTGTGGATTTTCTTGTTGAATATGTTCAAGTTCAACATTATCATCAGTACTAATGTGTAGATTTCTTTGTCTACCAATTGATGGGAATCTATTCTTATCAAATATCGCATTTCTAGACTCAATAATAAAATGGATCGATATATAGTCATTTTTTTTAATAACATAGAACCTATAGGCTTTACTTTGGTTTGCATAACCTATGAAGATGAATTCAAGACCTCGTTCACCGAGTTTCTTTCTCTTTTGTCCGGGTATCCTTACGATAGCCTTACAACCTCAAACCTTAAGATAACTTAAGTTTGGTTTCTTTTTGTACCATAATTCATAAGGAGTTTCCTTATTGGTTCTTGATGGAACCCGGCTTAGAATGTGACATGCGGTCAACATTGCTTCTCTCCAAAATCCATCACTCAAATTTGAGTATGACAACATGGAATTAACCATTTCTTGAAGAGTTCAGTTCTTCCTTTCCGCCACACCATTGAATAGTGGTGCGTAACCGGCGGTTGTTTTATGTATAATTCCCATTGATTGGAAATAATGAGGATCATATTATTCTCCTCCTTCGTCGGTTCTTAATCTCTTAAGTTTACCATGAATTTGAAGTTCAACTTCATTCTTGTAAACTTTGAAAGAGTTAAGTGCCTCATTTTTTGAATGCTAAAGAAAAACATAACAAAATCTTGAACAATCATTAATAAAAGTAATAACATATCTTTTATTGCCTAATGATGGGGTACTATGAAAGTCACAAAGATCACTATGTATAAGTTCTAAAATTTCAGATTTTCTTTCAATACTTTTGAAAGGCGTTCTTGTGATCTTGTTAAGCATGCACGTTTTGCAATTTTAAGATTTTTGTTCACATAAAGGTATCAACTCATGCTTAGACATAAAAGAAACTTTACCAAAGTTAACATGTGTTAATCTAAGATGCCATAAATAATGTAAATCATCACACATATTTATATTACATATCATGTTTTTAGGATTACAACTTAAAGAAGTTCAAACAAAGTACAACATAAATAAGCATGACCTATAAAATATTTACACTTAGATATTATACATCTATCGGGTTCAAATACCAACTTATATCCTAATCGATTCAAGATAGGACCGAAAACAAGATTCCTATTGATGTCGGGAGTAAAGTATACATCCCTAAGGACCAATGTATTTTCCGATGTAAACAAGAGTTCCACTTGTCCTTTGCCATGGACATCGATTGATGAATTATCTCCCATGTAGAGATTCTCTCCATGGACATCAATTGATGAATTATCTCCCATGTAGAGATTCTCTCCACTTGTATTATCATTAAACTTTTTCTTGCCTTTTCCTGGGATTTTGTAGTTTCTTCCTCTTGTCTCCACTTGTTGAAGCCTTTTCATCATCTATCACCATGTTGATGGTCGAAAGATTGCGATTGTCTCCGTTGAGCGAGTTCCGAGAGAGTAATCTCTTTCTTTTTATGTTTGAGGGTATGTTTAACATTCCTCCAAGTGTTTTGCAACTTGTCTATGATACTTGATACTGTGTAAATTTCATCCATGGTTATGTCATGCACTTTTATATTATTATACATGCGTTGTAATTCATGGAATTGATCCATCATCGGATGATTGTCCAACATTTTGTAATTATAAAATTACTTACTAAAAACTTTTTAGAACTTGCATCTTCCGACATATATTTATCTTCTAAACTATCAAATAATATCTTAGCGGATTCATGAAATTGATAAATATCAAAAAGAGAATCGCACATACTGTTGAGGATGTGTCCTCCACATATGAAATCATTGTTCTCCCACTTGTTATTCTTCCTTGCCTTCTCCAAAGTTTTATTGTCCTTCTCTTTCGGTTTCAAAGTTCTTATCACATAAGCTACATTGAGGAAAGTCAAAAGGATGAGCATCTTCTTTTGCCATCTTTTGAATTCCACACCCAAAAACTTGTCTAGTTTCATGAAGTTCGAAGTGAGTTCCTTGACGCTTGCCATGATCGCAGAAATTATCAAAATAGATTATTACAAATAATAATGTGGAAAATAAACTACAAATACAAGATGATGTTTGTAGTGTCTCCTTTGTGTATGGCAATGATGAACGTCACTCAGAAATCTTGATATAGATTGAAGGCGACTATAAGCTTTCTTATTGTGATATTCTCCCCACAAATGTACTTTAGTTATGAGACTGAAAATTCACAATGAGATACAATCAATTACATCAACCGATTAGTACGGACCGATTGAACTAAATGATTATGTGTTTATGTAGTGATTAAAACCAGAAAACAATAAAAGAGTTAATTACTCTTTTCTATGTTTCAAGAGATTGAGAGAAAGATGACAGAAGTTTCATGTTCAAAGATGTAAATGATTTTCATGCACTCACTCTTATTTATAGAGTTGTTGTGACAGGAATTCATCCAAAACCATACATCAATAATAACTGATGATTATCAGTTAATTATGACATAAAACAATCATTCATAACAACACATTACTCCATGAAACAAAGTTTCATATCACGAACAAATGTTCTATTTCAATGTGCTCAAATGAGTATAAGCCAAAACACTTTCCAGGAAGCTTTTGACGCGAAAATCTCAAAATGCTCGAACGAGCACACATGCCCAGACTCCCAAACAGAATGTTTTGAAACAAACTGTCTGACGAAACACAGCATGCTCGAACGAGCATGATAGTGCTCGAACGAGTAGGTGGTCGAGCATGCTTGTTTTGGTTCCGTTGTTATGTTTTTGCTTAGTCTATACATTAGTACATGTCTTAAGCCTTTGGATATAGTCCTACATACACTAAATACTGAACAATTGCCTCTATAATTATTTTACTATTCAATCAAATAATATCTTTACTATTTAAAAAATTCAAATTTTCTGAATCTCTAATAAACTATCTTTTATTTACGAGAACATTAAATGAAAACTTAAAGACTAAATAAAAAGTAAAATAGAATAATGTTTTCATTTAACATGTTAAAACCAGTTGTGAGTAGCATAAACCAAATCTGGCAATGGTCAAATGCCTTTCTGATCAGCAAATAGGGAAAAAGTTTACCTCAATTGGCAATTATTATGGCATTATTTAATACTCATAGCCATACTTGTATTTAATATCATTATGTTGTTCTGTACTGTATTAAAAATAGTACATTAAATATTGACTGTTGTCACTTATTAATACATTAATTAGTATATTTTTAATATCCTTAATTATCTACACTTAGGATTAGGAATGAATGAATTCCTCTAAACAAGTTCCTCTGTTTTTGGCATTGGATTTAAATTGTTTTACTAATTAATTCCATGCTTAATAAATGATACTAATATAGTTGGGATTTAGAAATCTAGATTAGCCGCAATTTAGAAAAAAACCTATAATATTAAGCTTGCATCCACCCTTTCTTGGAGAGCCGAAACGTTTACCACTGATCCTTTGTAGTAGCGGAGTTCAAAATCGAATAATAGATTAGTCGCAATTTAGAAATCTAAATATCTAATTTTTCGAATTGTAAAAATCATGATCCAATTAAACTAGATATCCGGTTTACCTAGGATTAGATATTGGAAATTCGTTTTGTTTAAAAAAGATTTATTTTAAACATTTTGTGCTTTTGTAGGTACAAACATTTAAGCACATTCATTAAATTAATATTTATAGTTTGAAAAACAAATTATTTTAGCAATATTATTGGATGTTCTAAATTTAAATTAATAACTATTGATAATTAATGCAACTTAGTTATAATTAATAATTTTAAATTATTAGCATACTCAATTGCCTAAATATATTATTTCTATAAAAGATTTTATCCCGATATTCCAAAATCGTAATTCGACTTGGATAATCATGCACACCCTCACTTCTTTGCAGACTAGAAAATCCTTTATTATTTAACATATATATTCCTATAAGAAAAATATTTGATTGTTGATATGTGATTAAGAGATAGATTAATAAGTAAGATGATGTGGATTTTTATTCCAAGATGAAAATAAAAAAGGTAAAATTCGACATGGTAGTGTCACACTTTTATGAAACATCAGTGGTAGCACTTTTGTAAGATTTTTCCACATGGTAGCTTCCAATTTATGCCTTATCTAATTGTCGTAGTATTTTCCGTCAAATTCTTGTCAATTTCCGTTAAATTCACCATTTTTACGTTTTTACCCTTATTAAGTGTTGGTTCTTGTCTTTATAATTTACTCCAAACTTTTGAGAGTGTTGATATATTAAATGGTGCATTAAACGTCAAAATGACGAATTAAATGTCAAAATGATAAATTAAACATTTGAGATCATAAAAATGGTTTAGGGCAAATTATAACGACAACAACCAACACCAAATAAGGGTGGAAACGTCAAAATGGTGAATTAAACGTAAATTGACAAGAATTTAATTGAAAATGTTACGGCAATTAGATATAACATAAAACCGGATGATACCATATGAAAAAATCTTTCAAAAGCATTATCACTAGCATTTCATAAAAATTCGAATCTACCATATGAAATTTTCTTAAAAACACGTCTAAAAAGATGAAAAAAAATAGTGGGAGTAAATTCATAAGGAAGGCACCGAAGGCGGTACAAAAATGAGTTGGAAGTGTCATACCTTCTCAATTCAAATGAAGCACACAAGCTAAGCAAAAGGCCCACCCTCCAACAAACCTTTTCATTTTGGGAGTACAAACTATAAATACTGATCTACTTCTCCATTCTCTTCTTATTTACTACTCTTCTATTTGACTATCTCTATAATTTGTTTGCGATTTACTAAAAGTCCAATGTAGTAGAGACCTCATAATCTTATTATTATTATACTATATTAAACTTTTAATTCATATTATCAAAATTTTAAATTTATCAAGTTTTAATTATCTATAATGTTATTGTAAAATCAAAAATCATTATTTGAGTTTTGAATTAATATTATCTATATTTATTAAACTCTTAATAAAATTATATTTTTGTTTTCTGAAAAAGAACTAAGTTGCACAAAACATGCAATTGTAACTCAATGCAGCCACACAACTTGTAGCGAGACACTTCACCTCCGAAGATATAGAAGTGATCAAGTGAGTATTTGAACTTATAATCCATTTTCAAAAAATCGCTAAATTTAAGAAAATTTTAATAATTTTGGATAAAATTAGTTATCTTGACATTTTAAATATTGAATTCTACTTCGATACGCAAATAATTATTTGAAATTTAGTTGAGAGTGTAACACCCCATTCAATTTCTAGTTTTAATCTTTCATTTTATTTAAAAATAAAATTAAAAATTTATTTAGAAAGAGTTAATTAGTTGAGAGAGGAAGAGTTAAAAGAGAAATTAAAGAGATAAAATACAAGGATAAAACAAGTCTTGTATGAGAATGTCTTATCATGAGACATTTCCATACAAGCAACCCATTTATTGATTTTTTTGAAAAAATGAATAAAGTAAATTGAAATGTAACTAAACATAACAAACTTGATAACTATTTCTTTATTTTTTAAAATTAAACATTAAAACAACTCATATGAAGCCATCTCATTCTAACCATGAGACGGTTTTTAATGAAAAATTTGTTTAACAAATTTCTAGATCATTATAAAAAGACAAAGAAAATATATAAAATTTAAAAAGATAAAAGAAAATCCAAAAAATCTCTCCCCTATTAAGTTATACCACATATAAATAATTTATCAAATTAATAAATAATCGTGATTTACACACATATAAATAACCATATCCAAAAATTTTCTACCAAATAACAATCAAATCATTACCTTAGTAATTCTCAAACTTACTTAAAAAAGAGTCTTGCTAATACGAGTAAATAGTTTTCCACCAAAACTTACAACTCATACTTTAAAAAAGCTTAACTTGAATACCTCCAAATTCCCACCTCTTAAATCCCCATCTCATTCCCCACTTGTTCCTTCCTCTCTTTGCTTCTTTAGTTCTTCCCCCCATTTAACTCGAACTAAATATATAAAAGCAAAAAAAAAAAAAAAAAAAAAAATGCTTCTTGAGTGAAAGCAAAGAAATCTAGCAAATTTTTGGTGGGAAAAACAAAACAAAAAAGATTGTCAAAATGGATTCTCAGATTTGGTTGATGGGTGTGTGTATTTTAGTGTATTTTTTGAGCTTAAACTTGATTTTTGTGTATGGAAACCCAGTTTTAGAAAGAAAAAGAGAAGCAGGAACAGTTTACATTGATGGAAGAAGCAGCATTGCAAAAATTGATAAAGATTTCATTTGTGCCACCTTAGATTGGTGGCCTCCTGAAAAATGTGATTATGGTACTTGTGCTTGGGGTCATGCTTCTCTCCTTAATCTGGTATACCTTCCATTTTTACTTTCAGTTTTTCTTGTAAGTAAATGAAGTTATATATTGTTGAAAAATGTGATCTTTGAGCTTGTTCTTGCTAAAACCATTTGTTGAAATTTACTTAGTATTTATCTCCTTAATCTTGTAAAGCTTCAAAAAATTTACTCAATTTTTGTTGTAAATGAAGTTATATGTTGTTGAAAAATGTGATCTTTGAGCTTGTTCTTGTTAAAATCTTTGTTGAAATCTTATTTTTCTTGCATTATATTTTGTTGGTATTTGATATTCCATATTTTGTTGTTTGGTGTCAAGTTCAATCAGAAAAAACCTTTTTAATAGTGTTATAAAACCCCACCCTCCCACCCTTAATGAGGTTGGGTAATGGAATGTTATTGAAATTTTGGGTTGTGCATTAAGTTATCAGCTAAAATGAGTTGATGTTTTTATTTTATTTTATTTTATTTATTTATTTATTTTTTTCATTTTTTGTCAATCTTTTGGACAATTTCTTTCGGAATAAAAATAGAGTTTTGATTTTGATCTGTTTCATCACTTAACATTTCCTTCTTAAGTGATATTTTTCCAGCCTGTCGTGTTTTTCACACTTTATTAGATTCTGGGTTTTTGTTGGGTGAGTAAAGGCTTATGCTTTTCTGAAGTTTTCTGATTCACTACTTTGCTTCTCTGTGGGATGTTATTTAGGAAATGTTGTACTTTTCCTTTTAAGAAATATCTCAAATTCTGTATTTTTTTTTCTTAAATGGTTAATATGGTTTTCCTGAATGTTATGTGCAGGATCTCAACAATCACTTATTCTTAAAAGCTATACAAGGTGTGTATTTCATCTAACTTATATTGATCAGTACTGGTGTAACACAATTTGCTAATTAATTCGTTTTTTAAATTTACGTTCGCTCAAAATGACACTAAATCGCTCAAAACCGACAATAATTCGCTTTTTTAATTCACAATCGCAAGGAAATCAGTGCATCATGTGACAGTGATCGGTATATTTTCATTAGATACTTACTTGGCTACTAGGTTAGAATACATGTATTGTGTACAGATCCAAGTGTCAGACTCGGCTATTTCGTGCAAGTTTGCATGATCTATAATAATGTGCAAGTGTTTATGTATGAATATCAAGTACTTATGGTGAAATGAAGAGTTCGGATAACATTATTTAGCACATAAATCGAATTTTATCAATGAATCTCACACAAAATGATTGTGTATAATGCAGCCTTTTCACCTTTGAAGATCAGGCTGGGTGGTTCCTTACAAGATAAAGTGGTATATGAAACTAAAGATTCTAAAAAATCATGTAAGCCATTCAATAACAAAACCTCAGAAATGTTTGGTTTTACTCCTGGTTGTTTACCTATGAAGCGATGGGATGAACTAAATGAATTCTTCAACAAATCTGGGTAATTAATTTTAATAACGTTTCCTGATAATTTTGCATAATAAAACAATAATGAATAAATATTAAGTATTCCGACATGTTTTTGTTCCAACAAACATGAATTCTGTTCAACCATTTTCAGGGCATTGATTGTTTTTGGTCTAAATGCTCTTGCTGGAAGAACCATTCAGCCTGATGGTTCTGCTACTGGTGCTTGGGATTCTTCAAATGCTGAATCTTTTATTCGTTATACCGTGGAAAAGGGTTATGATATTCATGGCTGGGAACTAGGTAATCTTTATATTTCAGCTTTTAGTAATTAAACGCCTAGTTGGGAGTACAAGGGAGAGCCACTTAACGGTTTTGGGGTAATGCGATGTTGTTAATAGACAGATTCAGTCGAATCTCATCGTATATCTTATGAGTACTTTGAAACATCCGATGTTCCAAGGGTGTGTAATGTCAATCTAATCGCAACATATAACTTTGTTGCTGCTTGTTAAGGACTCTTCACTTTACCTCAAATACCCGTGTTAGATCTTTGACACATGCACACTTAAATTTGGGTTACCTTATGGATTACTTCGGAGTACAGATTCTCTTGTATCATTGTAAGTGTGCACGTTTCTTGTGCTTAATATCATTTTGATTGGCAGGAAATGAACTAAGTGGATCTGGAGTGGGAACGAAAGTTTCGGCTGCTCAATATGCATCCGACCTGATTTCTCTTAACAACATAGTAGAAGAAATTTACAAGACTCACGACAAATCAGAGCCGCTGGTTATAGCTCCCGGAGGTTTCTTTGATCAAAACTGGTTTACAGAATTCGTGAACAAAACACAAAACAACCTTGATGTAATGACACACCATATTTACAACCTAGGACCCGGTAATATACATCATCAATTGGTTTTTGCAACAGTTTCGTAATCTCCTAAGGAACTAACTATTCGCTTTTCAAATTTGTAGGAGTTGATGAACACCTTATTGAGAAGATCCTTAATCCATCATATCTCGAAGGAGAAGCCGATACATTCAGAAGACTCCAGAACATTCTCCAAAATTCTGGAACTTCTGCAGTTGCGTGGGTTGGTGAGGCTGGAGGTGCATATAATAGTGGCCGAAACCATGTTACTAATTCATTTGTATTTAGTTTCTGGTAATCAATGCGACAAAAGAGCTGCGTATACCATGTTTTCTGATCTTTTTGTTGTCGAGACTTATGCTGAAGTAGTAGTTTTTGTGAATCAAAAACAGGTATTTAGATCAACTTGGAATGTCATCAAAATATGATACCAAAACATATTGTAGACAAACTTTAATTGGAGGAAACTATGGCTTACTTAACACTACTACGTTCGAACCTAACCCTGACTACTACAGGTACGTGTTTGTTAACAGTACATCTCGGAGTTTTGAATTGTAACAACTCGGTTTTTAATGGTTCGTCTTTTTGCAGTGCACTTCTATGGCACAAATTGATGGGAAGAAATGTTCTATCAACAAGTTTCTCTGGGACGAAGAATATTAGAGCATATGCTCATTGCTCAAAACTATCAGTAAGTTTAAAAACTATGAAAAACCCAGCATTGAAACTGTTAAGAGTATATAACCTATTCTGAGGCCTTAACTATAAGCTTAAGTTTTTGGTCGAGTTGGTTCTTTGACATGGTATCAGAGCCAGCGTGACAAGTTAAAACTGTTAGAGTATATAGCATATTTTGGAGCCTTAAATACAAGCTTAAGTTTTTTGTAGAGTTGGTTCCTTGACATGATATCAGAGCCAGTGTGACAAGTTGAAACTATTAGAGTATATAACATATTTTAGAGCCTTAAATACAAGCTTAAGTTTTTTGTAGAGTTGGTTCTTTAACATGATATCAGAGCCAACATGACAAAAGGTCACGGGTTTGAATCTCAACTATCCCTCATCTAAAGTGAAATATTCAACGCAAAGTATGAGAAAGGCCTGTGTTACCTTAAACATCTAGCACAAAGGGCTCTCGTGTGAGGGGGATCATAAGCTTAAGCTTTTGGTTGAGTTGGTTTCTCGACAAAAACATTTAGTGATTTGCTTTTTAATGATTGCTCAAGACTTGGTTTCCTCTTGACTGCAGCAAGGGATTACAATGCTATTGATCAATTTAGATGGAAACACCACCATAGAAGCGAATGTCGCATTCAACGGAAGTTGGAGTCTTCTGCACACGCATCATCATAAGCACGGAAGCAGGGGGAGGGCGATAAGGTGGCATCAGAAAGAAGCAACAGAAACAGTAAGAGCTGAATATCATTTAACAGCAAAATATGGTGATTTGCAGAGCCAAACAATGCTTCTCAATGGGGAGGTATTGAGCTTGGAATCATCAGGGGAAATTCCTGCTTTTAATCCTTTACATGTTAATGCATCAGAGCCTATTATTGTAGGACCTTTCTCAATTGTATTTGTTCACATGCCTTATATCATTCTTCCTGCTTGCAAATAAAATAGGTGGAACTAAAATTGTTTCATCTTGTAATTGGTTCTATTATAAGTGATTTGATTTCAACAATAAATTTGAAAGGTGGAATTATGAATGATCTTAATGTTGAGAAAGGTGGCACAATAAATCACAAATTTTCTCATTGTGTTAGATGAGAAAAATAATCAACCCAATCAAGCTAACAATAATAATTCCACAATTCACACACGATATTTTATTACGTGGGAAAAACAAGGGAAAAAAACTACGGGACTGTAAGTAATACCAAATTCTCCTACTAAACACTAATAAATTAATGGATACAATCAAAATCCTCTCTAGCTAATACTAAATGAAACACAAATACCAAACAATCTTAAAACATCACTCAAAAGGTAAAACATCACTCAAAAGGAGTAAAATAACAATTAAGAGAAATTAGGATTAAATACAAATTACCCACTTACAATGCACAAAATGATAATCCAATTGTCAAATATGTAGGTTGGTTAGATAAGAACATCATGTCGAAGTTTAACCAGAAACGAAGTACAACTGGCCTTCGAGATGGTTCATAGAACCAAAAACCCTTTGTTGCCTTTCCTGTCTCACTGCGTCACTCTTCTTCTCTTTTGTATTTTGTTCGTGTCATAAAGTCCCCAACATACTACTCCAGCTTCTTTACTTGTTTCCTTTTTCTTTCTATTTTTTAAACAAAATTCATACACTGTTTATTCTCGTGTAGAGCCCAACCTATTAAAGATTAATATCTATTTATCATATTTTTAATGCCTATTTACATTATTCTTAATGCTTATTTACCGTATTCTTAATGCATACTTTAATGTTTACTTACAATATTCTTAATGCCTACTTATAATATTTTAAACAATATATAATGGGCCGACCCATTTAAAGATGGTCTCTCATAAGAATTTGTGATTATTAAATGGGTTCTTCCTCCAAGTGGGAAGAAATAACCCAACAAATCTCCCACTCACTCCATTTTGGGGTATGATAAGTCTCACTTTCAAACGACACACCTGTAACTTGTCTCTTTGTAAGATCTTAGTTAACATATCCAATCCATTTTAATGAGTACTGATCTTCATGATCTCAAAGGATTTTTCTTCTATTTGATTTCGAATCCGATGATACCTCATTTGTATATGTTTGGTTCGAGCATGATGGGTAGCATTCTTACCTAGGTGAATGAAACTTTAACAATCACAATGCAACAAATATTCGTCTTACTCAAAGCCCAACTCCTTAAGAAAGTCTCTCATCCACGCCAACTTTGTACCAAACTCAAAAACTGCCACATACTCTGACTTAGTAGTGGATAGAGAAACATATTTTTGCAATTTAGATTGACAAGAAACAACCCCCCCTGAAAACGTCATCAAGTAACTAAAAGTAGACTTACTAAAATCATTTCACTTGACATATCAACATATGTGTAACCATGTAACACGGATTCGCCAGGACCAAAACACAAACTAAATCTAGAAGTACCCCTAAGATAACTTAGAATACATTTAATTGCTGCCCAATGCTCCTTTCCAGAATCAGACATGAACCTGCTAACTACCACAACAACATGAGCTACATCCGGCTAGTACATACCATGGTATACATCAAACTACTAATGACGGAAGAATAAGGCACGATTTTCATCGTCTTCTTATCTACATCTGTTGCAGGACATTGTTCGAAACTCCATTTCATATGCACTGGTAGTGGAGAAGTCACGGGCTTATTATTCTTCATGTTGAACTTTTACAGCACCTACTCAATGTACTTCTCTTGTGATATCCACAATTCATATTTTTTCATAACAAGAAATACACATGCCTAATAATTTTTTTTACAGGGCCAAGATCCTTCACAGCAAAGGAAAATTAGCCTTCAAGTTGGCAATCTTGTTAGAATCACGATCAACAATCAACATATCATCAACATATAACAAGAGAATGAGAAAATCACCCTCAGGAAAATTCTTCACAAACACACAATGATCTGCATGTGTTTTGTAAAAGTCATTATCAATCAAGAATAACTCAAATTTCTTGTACCAATACCGAGGTGCCTACTTAAGACCATACAAATTCTTCTTTAAGCGACGTATAAAGTTCTCCTTTCCCTTGACCACAAAACCTTTAGGTTGCTCCATGTCAATTTCCTCCTTTTGGTCACCATAGAGAAATGTAGTCTTCACATTAAGTTGCTCAATATCCAAATTCATGCTGGCAACCAAACCAAGTATAACTTTAATTAAAGACATCTTCATTAATGGAGAGAAAAACTCATTAAAATCTACCCCTTTCTTCTTATTGACTAGTAGAACAATCCTATCCTTGAATATCGGTAGTTGACCATCTTCTCCAGGCTTCAAGTTATACACCCAGTTATTCGTAAGTGCTCTTTTGTCGTTAGGAAACTTTACTAGATTATAAGTGCGATTCTCATGCAAGGAATTCATTTCGTTTTGCATAACATTGTACCACTCCTTATTATTCTCATGTAAAATAGTGTCCTGAAAGTCTTTTGGCTTCGCTATCACTCAATGACACAAACTTTGTAGTACCTTTTAGAAGGTTGTGGCTCTTTAGTAGATCTTCTCATATCACCAGGTTGCGGTTTTAGTTCGATAATTGGTGGCTCAAACTTAGATTGATCATAATGACCGTCATCACCAACATTGTCATCATCATGTTGAATATCTCGCCCTTCAACTCTAGGGATCATCTATGGTAAGACTAGATCAAAAGTAGTTGGAGAAGGAGAGAATGTTTGTTGCATTGACTTTTCAATATCTTCTATCGTATGATCCTTAATGAACACAATAACTCTGCTTTGAACAACTTTCCTATCAACTGGATCCCATAACTTATACCCAAGAGCATCTTTAGAGTACCACTAAAATCTGCATTTCTTTGTCTTCTTATCTAACTTGGACCTCTCATCTCTAGGAATATGCACTAGTTCCATCTGATTTCGGTTCTAAAAAAATTGGAACTTGATTTGGATTGTAGGGTTATGATTCCGTTTTCTGCTCTAGGCAATACCAGATGGTTCATTGGCAGTTCAGTTGGCGGTTCCAGTAGGCGGTTGGGCAGGTCGGACCATAGTTTAAATATAATCAAAATTCATTGCTTGTCGATGATTATTAAAATACTTATTGAAAAGAAGGAAAATATAAAGTTATTAAAAAATGATAAATTAATTAAAAAATTATAAATAAAAAAAGAGGGAGATAATGGACTTAAACCTATTATATTGAAGGAATACTAAGCTGCTTACATACCCCGAAGGAATCAAATAGTTTTTGTCATATCTTTCATTTGTACTTGTTGATCGTTGTCCGATATGCATAATCCGATTCGCCATCTTCATCGTCATCCTCTTGTTGGTTTGATGTCTCCACTGCCTCTTCACCTGATGATGCAAATGTAAGGGTTCACATAGTCTGGTTTGGTCTAATTTGATACTAAAATACACCTGATCAAAAATTTCATTCTAAAAATTTTTAAACCATAGACAACAGATTCGACCCATTATCTTCAAATACTACATAACATAAAGAGTTATTCTGATGAGGTACCATTTCTTGATGAGACGAATTTAAAATAAGAAACTCATATGTTAATGATTTGTATTTATTGAACTATTTTACCCATATATAATGACAACTCATGATAAAACAGCTTCATGCAATTATTTGTGTCATATAAATCTCTAAGAGTCGGAACTTAAAATGGGCTGTGCGGGCCTTGATCCTAGCAATCCCATGTGGCCTCGCCACTACTTCAAAACATAGGTTGTTCCTAATTTTCATTTCAAAACACTGGTTGTTAGGTATTTTTTGTTGTGAGAAATAGTTTTATGAAGTACTTTTGAAACCCAAATTCGATGAATAGACCCTTTGCAATTATTTTTTAAATAATATATATAAAAAAATATTATGTATAATGTTTGTTAGATTAAAAACTTTGTTAATTTTGTAAATTAAGTGACTTGAAAATTAAAACTTTGTCGATTTATATAATTTAAAATATTATTATTGTATTTATACTATATAAAATTGAAAGCTTATTTAATATTTCGTTTTAGAACATGAATGTTGAAAAACTTTAATTTATATATCTAATCGCTTAATTAGTATACAATTATAAAAATTCTTGTTACTTGAATAAGTATTTTATACAAATTGACTAAAATTGCATAATATCAGATTTTTTTAATAGTTATTTAATGAAAATAGTATTATACTCAGATTTAGACCTTAGACCCACCATACTCTAAGGTTTTGGGTTTGGGTTTGGGTCTTAATTTTCTAGACCATACTGATCTAAATTCGAATCTGGGTTGGATAAATAAATAGAGTCTGAATCTAGATCTATTTAGACTCGATTCTAATTCGACTCATGTACATCCCTATTCATGAGAATGCTCTATGTTCTTTGAACATTCAAAGTTACTTAATAAGGATTTTATTTAATTTAATTTTGATCCTTTTATTTTTAAATTTAAGGAAGCGCAAAATATTTTTTTGACAAAATTACAGCCCAAAATTGCATAACACCAAGGAATTTACGATTGATAGGTAAAAATTATGAGCTAATCCATATACAAATACATTGAACAGGAATTTTTAATGAAAAATCGCCTTGTGTTTTATTTGGAAACAATATTTTATTTTAAATTGTAGTTTTTAATTATGAAAACATAAATGAAGAATTTGAGAATGACAAGGTTTGAGGGAAGTCATTTTTAAATTCTCAACTTTAACTACTTTAAATACAATGGTGAAATTGACACAAATTCAAATTTGTTTTTTGTTATTTGTTAAACATTAAATTTAAGTCAATTTTAGATTCAAATGAAATCACCATTGCCAAACGTTACTATTTATTAGCATTTTCATTGTTGTTCATATATCATTGAAGTATTGTTTATTTTAAAATCATATACATGAGAAACTCTAGGCTCATATCAATTTAACCTTATCATTAATTATTTATGTACCTTGTTAACTTATGCATGGATTATTGATCGTTGAAATGTATATTATTTTTTTTTATTTTTTTTAATTTGCTATATTATATTATAATTTGAAAGAGATAAAAAGAATATCAATATAACTTCTACTCTTTCGTAAAAAAAAAAAAAATCTTTACAAAATTCAAGTCAAAAGATTAAAACATGTTAACAAAGGTATAAAATCATTAATTAACCCTTTTAAAAAATTACACTTTTAGCTAAATAAAGCATGCAATAGTTGGGGTTTTCTACAAGAACTTAGTTACTATTTTTAGCAAGGTTATTTTAATTACTCAAATGGAATATTAGTGAAGTAAACCCTATGTCAATATATAGTGAGAAGTAATGCACCTCTATTATTTCCTTTGGTATCATGGAAGAGCAAATAGATGAAGAAAAACTTACTAGTGAGTTACAAAAGAGGAGAGGACGGCCAAAGAAATTTACTATGATGAGCAAAAATCACAACACAATTAGTGATAATAATAATAATAATAATGGTGTTATAATTTATGAAGAAAAAAAGATTAGGGCTTTGGATGAAATTGAAGATAATTCTACATTCACTCATCCTCAAGCAGAAGAATCCACTTCCCGAGGCGGGGGCCGAGAGGTGGTGGGTGTTGGAGAGGTCACAAGCAAGCCTAGGACCAACAACCATAAGGCCAATACCTCTACAAGGCGCCGCCGCAAGAGTAATCCTACACGCTCACCTTTATGTTAACTTCTATATAATTCTAATTTATGCATCATATTTAGTAATCAAAAAAAAAATATATTATGTTTTGTATGAAATAAATTTAAGCATGGATTATATATTATGTTATAAGTATTTCTTAATTAGTAATTTATATATGTAATTGAGTTTTATGTAACATGAAATATCGCTAGATCAGTTGCTTTGATGTTGTGATTTGATGATACAAAAATAAAAATACTCGATCTATTGTTGATTTTTTGAATTAATTATGAATGATTTTAGGTTGATTTTGGCAACAATTCTTAGCTTTTGTTTGATTATTGGATTATTTATTTTTAAAAACTGTGGCATATTTTAGACTATAGAGTATATTATTTTTTAAATAATAAGTATTAAGTATTCATGTAATATTTCAACATTTTAGCTTAGTGAACGACTTTTTGGAGTTCTTTTCTAAAGCCACAAATAATAACCAGTTAGATTGAGCTAAGGGAAAATTTTAGAAAATCAATTTTTGTAATATATTTTTTAATACTTTAAATAAATTATTACTATTTCTCAAATGTAATTTAATTTGATCTTAGTACACAAGCCATAGTATTAATTTTCATATGTCATCAAAACAATAAAATTATTGATTTTAATAAATTTATTACTACATAATTATAGTCATAATCATCAACATAATATATCCTAAAAAATCAAGACAAACAATACTGGTACCCTTCAAAAAAAAAAAAAAACAAAGTAAAATGTGCGAAGTTAATTAAACATCTAAATGAAGAGAGCTCTGAAAATATAGAGACTAATGAGATGAAAATCTATGATAAAAAATACCTAAAAATTATTGCATCATATGGAGAAATATGTGTATGTAAAAATGTGATTTGATTCAATCACGCGCAAAGCATTATCAAAAGTCCATTAATATCTAATTTTAGGCTAAGATAATATTCAATACTTAGAATTTTATGCTAAAATTGGTAGATGCAATTTTCTTAAAATAACATTGTTCACATGTGCATCTTAATTTATTGAACTACTAAAATTACTTTTTTAACCAGTCTTGGAATATGGTAGCTCAACTCAAATTATAAATAATTAATGTATTTACACTTTGCTATTAGAATCTTATTACTCATAACACATAACACACACTGCGCTTTCCATCGGGTTCAATCCTTGTGTCTTATTCTACTACACTATCCATCTCAAATTTGTCCCACTAATTTTATATTATTTTCTTATTTTAGCGGTACTTTTAACTCTATTTCTATTAATTTTATTCATAAATTTATAATTATATTTTTTCTTCATATTAATTATTTACTTATATCATTCGTTTTTTTTTCTCAATTTCCAATTCAGTTTTCCATTTTACTAAATTTCATTAATTTTGAAACTTGTGTAAAATGATATAGGACAAGATATTTTAAAATTGATATTAATCCTTGTACAGTTGCCATATATAAAAGATATTTTTTTTCTAGTAATACAATCTTTGCTAAATCATTTTTTAATGTTTTATTCTAAGCAAAGATTATATTGAAAGGAAAGATTGCACATTATTTCTACTGTCATATTGTGTTTTATTCCAATAAAGTTTTATAAGAAACTTCCTTTGATACAAAGACTCGGCTGCTCATTTTCAAGGCCTCGACTGTTTCAGTTTATGCAAGTAGTCATTAAGGATTCTATTTTCAATAACTATTTCAATCGAAGATGAAGCTCATTGAATGACACACAACACTACTACAACCAGTACCAAAGAGCTTACAATTTCTAAAGTCTTTCAAATCCTTTAAGAACACCTCCACAAAATTACCCTCGAACTCTACATTCAAGAATATTACTTTGTTAGGTTGCCTTGTAATTTTTTTAAGAGTAAATTTATTTTAAGTTGTATAACTCCCATTGGGAATATTTGTTTGAGTTATACACAAAGTCTTGATCAAAAACTATTATTATTTTTATTGTATGAAAAGAGGAACATTGGAGGAAAGGAAAGTGTGTCTTTAGTTCACTAGGAATTGAATGTCTAGTTTTGGTAGCATTATGGCCATGGGAAGTTGCTATAAGGTAAGTGCCACCTTCTTCTAAGACTTGCTATCTAAAACTCAAAGTGAAAGTGAATAAAGAGACACTTTGCCTAAAGCCAACGCATACACGAAAGCCCAAGGGTAGAGAATAGCCCATATTAGAAGACTGAACTCTATAATCATTGTATTCTTTATTTTCTTTTATTTTGGCAAATAAAAAGATTTAATTTTTTCATTTACCAGAAACGCCAATATACAACCAAAACTTGGACTCAACCAAACTCATTTTCATCAGTATGGAAACGAGGCCTAGTCTTAATATTGTTCTTTATTTTCATGCTTATACTTTCTGCTTTTCATTTGCTCAAGCACGTCATAAATTTATTTCTGCATAACACATTTCTGTTTTAAGTTTCAAGGCCCTAACTTGATATCAGCGAAAAATTATCATACTCTTTTCAATCCCCCTTCTAAAGTGCAGTCTTGTAATTTATCGATAAATTAGATATTATTTATGAAGGCGATACACCCATTACTTAGTCTTTGTATATGTAATGTTATTTACATTGTAAAACTTTAGGGTTTGGGAACAATTGTATATATTTGTGTATGTAATGTTATTTATATTTATATTGTTATATGTTGGGTACTTAAATGAGTTAATTGATGAAAATTGGTATATAGATTTGATTTTACTGCAGGTATGTATTTATAAGGCGTTATAGAGAAAAAAAAACCAAGAAAAACACTGCCTTCGCCAGTATTTTCTTGATCGAAGGGCAAGGTAAAGATTTCGCACAATTTAGCTAGTTGAAAAACGTTGTCTAAGATAATGTATTCACTTAAATGAAAAATGTTCTTTTAGATATTGTTTTCTTTTAAAGTTTGAAACCCACTACACAACCCATTAGCCGCCCAAAAATGTTGTATGTGACAGTGTGTTCCACCTGATGCTTAGTTTGGTAAATATGTTTATCCCTTGGGAATTTTTTATTTAAGAAAAAGCTAATTTTGTTCAATTGTTCACATATTATAGGGGCGTATGATCCAAAGAAGTGGATAGTCGATGCTAGCTCAAAATATATTCTTCTAGTAAGACCACTCTTAAAATGCCTTCTTTACCTGCACAAGTAACACAGGTTAGTAGGGAAATGGTTTTCCGAGGACTTTCTCTGATGCCTAAGTCAGTAAGTATCCAAAGTATTCGCCTAATAAACCCTTGCCCAAGTGCATAGTGGCTCTTAGCTGGGAGAATTGATGTTGAGACTTATTCGTAGCGTGAGGCTTAAGTAATGTTTACAAATCCTTGTTTGTCTTATAGATTAAATTTTCATCAATATTTAAATGATTGAAGTATGTTTTCCAGAAGTTTGTTCTCAGTAAATATTGTTTGAAGTTCAATAAATGTTGAGAGAAAATGTTTAAGTTACAAGAATAACGAATATTTGAAAAATGGTGTAGTAATGGGGTATTTATTTCCCATAATGCTATTCGTAGGAATGTCTCAAATGGCCTTCTGAGTGTGTCATTTCTAATCACAAGATACTTTTCTTATACAGTCAACTACAACCCCTGACATGTCAGCTTCTCATGGCCTTCATGGTGGTGCATTAAATACCCTAAGTAACCTTTTTCTCTTTTAGAGCTGACACGTATTGTTATCAGAAAAAGAAACCCTTTGGCATTACCACATGAGTGACCTATGAATTGTAGATATACTTATTGCTCATTTTCAAACTCAAAGCATTAACTACAAATTGGTACATATAAGGGATTAATGTATCTACTTTCATCCAAATATTTTAGCCTCCATATTGCAAATTTTTAAATAAAATAATTTTTTTTCTCAAAAATTTTATCAAAATAAGCTTCATCGCAAACGATTTTGCAAAAAAAGCGGTCTTTGGTCCTAGCATAAGTTAGGCTTGTTCAGTGTTAATAACAACAAATGAAAGAATAGGCCATTAGTTTCATATAAATAAATGCAACTGCTTTAGATGGATTAGTTCTAATAAAATTATGTATTTGAGTAATCATAAGCAGAATATGAAGTAACAAGTCATATAAACAACTCAAAATTGGCATTCATCAATCTTTCTCTTAACAAGTAGAAAAGCTAGATTAACTCAAGCTCCACAACTGCATTGAATTCCCGCCTAGTTGAAAGAACCTAGTTGAGCCTTGCATCCCATGCAATAAAGCTTCTCCCAAACATATTCCTCTTGAACTAATATCCACAAAACATTAGTTAGCTTCACTAGAGAAATAGAATATAACATTGAAAAACTAACACTTTGTTTGGATTGAATGAATCGGAAAGTGAGGGATTTGAAAGAAAACAAAATTAGAGGGGAGGGATTTAAAAGTTTATTAATTTGTCGATTACATCAAAAGGGGAAAAATTTAGAACAAAAATAGTTTCTTTCTTCCTCTTCATTCCTTTCCGTCTTAAACAAAGAAAAAACTTTTTCAATCATTCCCTCCCCTTCCTTACCTTTCTTTTCCTTTCCATCCTAAATTCTTATACAAACTTAGTGCAAAATGCTTTGCCTCTCTCACCTTCTTGCATCCACTTCATATGCTCAACAAATATGGTTGTGTGGACTCAACACCCCACTTTATCCATCAATTTCCTTGTTCTTCTTGAACTATGTTCTCTTGTAAAGCAACAATTCGACGAGATTTCTTACAGCGATATATCAATTGTTTTTTAGTAGGCTTTACCCCAAGCTGATGTTGGAGCAGCGACTTTCTATCATTTTTATTAGGTGAGTATTCTTAGAACCTGTCATGTAAGTAGGGAGGAAGACGGAAAAGCTCAAGATAAAACTAAAACAAATATTTTTTTCTAAACAAAAGAAAAAAATGTGAAGTTATAAATGTAGCTAAACATTGTTACTGAACCTAATTAGTGTCAAGGAACCAACTCAACCAAAAGTTTAAGCTGATGGTTGAGGCCCCATGATATGTTATATATATATATATATATATATATATATATATATATATATATTCTAACAATTAGTTTAGGTTGAAAAGTCTAAACCTAACTAGTTTACGTTTAGTCCCAGTTTCGAATGTAGCTAAAACATTGTTAGTGAACCACATTTTGTTGTTTTCGTTTCATTTTCATAGTCTATTTCATGGACTCCTTGATAACACTGAAATTTCATTTAGTGTAAATATAAGCCAAGCTAACGTTTATAATAGCTAATAAAGAAAACAAAGAAAGGAAAAAAGAGCTATAATAAAAAACAAAAGCATTTTGATTATATTTTCATTTCTTGATAATTGAAGAACAAGAACAACCTTCTATTTATAGGAAGGAGCCAACTAATACATTTAATAATGTTGTTAAAAAAGGACTGCATACAACAGAGAATATTCCCTATCAATTTTGGCCAGACTGTACTATTGTACTATCTTATTTGCCAGACTGTACTATTGTACTATCTTATTTGTGTTGCTGCTAGCTAATTATTTTGGTGTTGAGTTATGCTTTTCATTTTCCCTTTTACACTCCCCTAAAAGCTGAGAGGAGGTATGCTGAACTCCCAGCTTGTGAAGAAGAGATTGATATTGGTTGATGGTAAGAACTTTGGTGAAAAGATCAGCAAGTTGATCATGAGAAGGAATGTAGTGAGCAGTGATGTCCCCAGCTGCAATATTGTCTCGGATAAAATGACAATCAATGATTGTTTACGCTCATGATGAATTGGATTAGCAGCAATGGAGAGCACAGCTTGATTGTCACAGTAGAGTTTAGTAGGACCCAAATGTTTAAGACCCAAATCATAAAGAAAGCTTTTTAAGTCACATGACTTCACAGATGGTTAAAGCCATGGCACGATACTTAGCTTCAATAGTGCTGTGTGGTACAACAGTTTCTCGTTTTGATTTCCAAGAGATTAGAGAATTACTAAGAAGAATGTTTAAGATTAGGATTAATTTAGGATTGAGATATGTTTAAGTTAAAATTCCTATTAGTTAGCCAATAAAACGGATGTTTGAGGATTAATACTAGTAAGGTCTTAAACCGATATTGATCAATAGAACGGAAGGTTGAGATTAATTAGATCACGTTTATGCCAAAGACTCAAATTCATACAATTATGAGCGTAATTGACTTCCATGTTAGTATTAGGTGATCCCCGACACCCTAGTTTTGCCATATTATTATTATCTTCGTATAATTCATTGTCGTTGCTTTAATTATTAGTTTTATTTGCATCAATTTAGTTATTGCTCATAGTAGTATTAGATTTTCAACCCATTTTTATTTGTTTGTCCGTATCTCGTGGTCATAAACTGAACGAATTTGTTAACTCGCTTCCCTAAGTTCGACCCGTATAGCTACACGTACACCGTGCGCTTGCGGTTAATTAAAATTTGCACATCAGCAAGGGTCCTAAATTGTTCTTGAAAAGATTCATTGATGAGGGCTTGTATAAGCTTGTGGGTTCAACCTTAATTAGTTCGTCTTGTGTGTCCACTACATCAACCAAGCATGGAGATGATGATACTTCTTTAAATAATGAACCTTTGAGTATAATTCCAATATACCCCAACGAGTCCATCGAATGTATGAACTTGATTTGTAATTAATTTTCATACTCTTTTGTGAGCCCTTTGAGGGCATTTTAGTGCATGTGCTTTGTTTGTGCACATGTGTTCTTTTTATTTTTGTTTTTTTATTTTATTTTTTTTGAGTATGATGTTGTGTAAGTAGTTATATTATGTTGGAGTGAATTAGAGAATGTCTTTCACTTGGGTGAACTCAAGTCAAGGTGGAGATTGTTAGTGCTAATGGTGACTTGAGTGCACCAAATAAATTATAAGCATTAGTATGTGCATAGAGATGGAATCCTATAGATGGATTGATGGGTAAATTAAGTATTTAATTTAGTGTATGATTGATGATGGTGTTTAAGTGTATTAATTAATTCTTGAAGATATGAGGGAATTAAGGTGTGACTTAAATACAATAATTGTGGAGTATGATGAATGATTTATTGAAGAATTGCAAAGGTCTTTTGTTCTTCTAAAGATGCCTTGAACGAGGCACTTGAAGATTAGTCCATGACTTGACCGAGCACAGTAATCAGACGTAGACAGAATGTGGTGAAGAGCGATGCTCGAACGAGCACAGAAATGCTCGAACGAGCAGTGCACAAATCAGAAATCAGAAGGTGTTGTATGAGACTGCTTAAACGAGCATTAAGTGCCTCGAAAGAGCAGATGGTCAGTAGGCAGCCTTGGATTCCTTTCTTCGTTTGTTCAAGTCTTGGAAGCTTTGTTAAACTTTACTTGAACCAATGTTTTTTTATACGTATTTGTGTTTTATAGGAATAATATAAGGTTTGACTAATTTGTATATTCATCATTTGTATTAAATTAACGCAAAATAATTATTAACCAGATAATTTATTTCTTAATTAATAATTTTTTGTCATAATAATATTTTATGAATTATTAATAAAAAATGTGATTGTTAATATGTATATGGAAAAAAAGATTTATTTAAGAAATTAGAAAATAGAGATGAGAGAGAAAATAAGGTGAGATAAAATATAAAATAGGAGCAAAAGTAGTGAGAAAACTTATTTTCCATCATGAATGGAATAAACTTAGAATAACAAAAGTTTCCACATAAAAGATGATGTGGATGAAAGGGTAAGTGTAGAGAGAGATTTTTTTATGCACGATTGAGAGTGCTCTAACAAATGGGAAAATGATGACTTAATTTAACGAGGACATATTCATACTGATATAAATGCTTCTCTTTTTGATATTTATCAATTTTAAGATTTTGCTAAAATCGTTTGGGGTAGTCTAGAAGATAAGTACATGTCAAAAGATGCAAGTTCTAAGAATTTTTAGTGAGCAGCAACTTAAATAACAATAGAATGTGATCTTCATAAGATGCAAGTTCTAATTCTTGGAGGA
This sequence comes from Amaranthus tricolor, assembly GCF_026212465.1. Classification (NCBI taxonomy): domain Eukaryota; kingdom Viridiplantae; phylum Streptophyta; class Magnoliopsida; order Caryophyllales; family Amaranthaceae; genus Amaranthus; species Amaranthus tricolor. The sequence goes on along the minus strand of NC_080052.1, from coordinate 9,269,020 downwards.
ATGTCAAACATGTCCTCATGCATAAGAAGGAGATTATTCTCTCTAATCTTGCCCTAACACTTGCATGTTGTGAAGAAAGTCTCTTGGCAGGAGATAATTCTTCAATCAAACTCCAAGGCGAAACTTGAACTTTTGTTTACATCCAAAAATCATTTAATCTTCTATGGTTGCTTCTTATTATTAAAAGGTTTATCTTATAGAATATAACTAGTCAAGTACTATGTACTTCATATGTGAATGAAGAGCCAAGTTTAAGGTTCAACATTGTATACTTGTTTTTGCCTTTGTGAAGTGTTCAGGGATCATCTCAAGTAAAAATTTGATGTTCATGGTGTACAGTCGAAGGTATCTTATATTCTATCATGCCATATCATACCATATGAGACTTCTTTGAACTAAAAGTAAGGGTGGATAAGATTTAAATCCATGACAATCTTGACTTTATACCTTATGAAAGAACAATTTTCATTAAATATTTAAAACGACAATTAAGACTCCATAAATGTTATATTTTTATCATATAGTACTTAACAAAATAAGTTTTAAAAAAATACATTCTCCGTTTCAATTTACTTATAATTTGCTTTTTCTCGCTGTTCAATGTACTAATTCTATCCTTAATATCTTTAATTATGTATAATAAAAAATTATAAAAATTTGATATTAATAATCTTTGCAATAAGACGAATCAAACAGAATTGTTACTTGACTATGTTTTAGCTTATAGATTAAAAACTAATCATAAATTAAGAGTGATGAATAAATAGTGTTATTTTGCCTAATATTGCAATTAATATGGAATGAAAGAAGTAAAAATCAGATAAACATGTAATTTTCATTGATAAAAACAAGGACAAAGTGATAGATAAAAAAAAATCAAAATAAATAACGTGCATATTGAGGCACATTAAAATCTTCCAGGTTCAATGTAGTAATATCAAGAATTGTTGATGGAAACAGAAGCAAAGAATGGCAGTGGATAGAAGTAAAGAAAAGCATGTGTTAGTTAGTGCAAATATTTAATGCACATGTAATATTATTCATATTCATATATGTTGCCATTTTTGCAGATCAATATGTTTGCTTCGTTGGCTACTCCTTACTGCCACTCCCTTACTTTCAGCTTAGTGTCACTCCTTCATTCTTATTCTTTAACAACCTAAAAATGCGCATAGTAAGTATTCTTTGAGGGACATACCAGAAAAATAAGTATTTTTATTAATGATCAATAAATAGTGAAGAATACTGTAGAAAAAAGATAAAATTATATTAATCATAGTAAATTTTCCTTTAGTTAGTTTGAAAATTATACAAATAACTAAATTAAGCCGTTCAATTGCGAAAGTAAAATGTTAACTCTACCACAAGCGTTTCTTATATATGGAAATGGTACACTGTTGGAAATACTTCAATGTGAGACAAGATCTCACATCGATAAAATAATGAGTAGTTGACTTGCATATATATTGGATGAGCTAATCCTCCTACTACCATATGGTTTCGGAAAACAATGAACCTCATCTACTGTATGTGCAATTCAACTCTCTTGACTCGTGTGGTTTGTAGCCCCGAGCCCACGAATGTACCGTGTCCACAAGAATGGATCACGATGAGATTATGTGATGCATTAATTGTCACGGCCTAATATACAGAAACATGATTTGAAATGTAGATCGTAGATTTATTAATTTGGGTTTACCGGTGCTAATGTGTTTTGGATACATATGGTTTTATCTTAGTTTCAATAGATTTATTAGATCAAATTTCGTTTCCTTAGCTTTCAAAAAACCAAATTAACGAATCGTTTTTTGTATTAAATTGAATTTAGTTGTGTGTAACATTCAAAATATATCTCTACTTCTACACTTTCCGTTCTTTATGATTCCTTCTAATTTTTCCCAAATCGACACTTCACAAAGTTATTTTTATTTTGAATCTTAGCTTTTCCATTGAGATATTTTAAAAAAATCACTTATTACAAGAACATTATATAATTACATTTTAAGCCGTATGATTTGATTCATTTCTTTCATATATTAATGGAACCAACCCCCTTTAAAACCCCTCATTCTTTTTAGTGAATCTTTTTACTCATTTTTATGATTTCAAGTAAAAGTAATCATTATTTAATCTACTTAACAATTACACGTAATTAAATCATTTTCTTTACTATTACTTTCTCTTATTACTAGATATATTTTAAATAGAAAGAATATTAGAAACGAAGTAAGCATTATTAATGTGGATGTAAACGAACCATGATGGATAAAATTAAAAATCGGGTTTTGATAGATAGGTAATGGGTTGCTTCCATCTATGCGAATATGATGTAAATAGATTTAGATGGTTTAAACTTGTGCTAAGCAGGGTCATATTTTAAATGTTGAGGTCTTATCCTAAATTTATGTTATAAACACTCACAATTCAAAGAAAAAAAAATCAAAATACTAGTATATGATAAAATCTCTCCATTGATTACAATAATAATATATAGCTCTTTATTACTTAGTTACTCTCGTGTGAAATAGCATATATGTATTCGCGGTAATTGAACTAATAAATCAAATAAGTAAAATGATATATATTTTTAGGGCCGCATTGATAATGAGGCCCTGTGCGGTAGATTGTCTTGCACATGCTAATTGACGACCATAGTGCTAAAGAATCCCACCGACTGCTTGTGAGAAGGGTGAAAAGTATCATGGTTGATACAAAGATAATACGTCGTGGTAAGACTAAAAAAATTTGGTAAGAGCACATTAAAAATAACATGAGCAAGTTGGACCTCTTAAATAACTTAATTAAAAACTAATTAGTTGGAGACGTCATAACCTTGGATAACCATCTACATCTACATATTACATATGTGTTGTTTATTGATTAATGATTAAGGATTAACTTATTTAAGGAGAAGTCTTATTTTTTTTGAACATTTTTAAATATTCAGTTTAAATTAAAGCAGTGTGATTTACAGTAAAGAATAGTACATTCTAATAATGCAAGCATGTACAGATGTACTCAAAACCTGAAACATTTACAGGCACAAAACAATCAATAACAAAAGCTACAGTAATGTCACAACTCACAATTTACAAAATATTCCTACTTCTTGTCGTTGACTTTTTTTATATTTTAACTCGATATGATGGAAGGGACAAAAAGATAACTACCCTAATTAGTAATATTTTCTTAACTTTAAAAATAAAGGTAGTATAAGTCTCCAATTAGTTGCATTACATTAGTTTTCACAAACTTTCTACTAATAAATAAAAATAGTTTGGTTTAAAGAAATATCTTATGCTTACGATATTAACTCAATAACAATTGTATTACTATCATTACCGTATTACTAACATTACTTTCATTAATATGATATTTTTTCCAGTTTATTATACTTGTTTTACGCAATTTAAAGATTTATTTTAATTATTTATATATTAAATTATTTAAATTAAAAAATTATAAAAAATTAATAAAGTAAAAGTATACGATTAAACTACCTGATTAAATTTTTTCTTATATATTAACTGTAATATATAAAATAAACTTAAACGATAAATAATATGAATAAGCGAAATATAAAAAATATTTTAGAACGGAGGAATTAGATAAAGGAATATTTATTATAAGATAAAGGACAATAAACTGCTGGTTTTGTTAAGTACATTGGATGTGTTTTGTGATCGACAGAAAAATGGTGTACTTAAAACATGCATATTCATGCCCAAAATGGCAATCTTATTTGATGACGAAAAGGTGAATGTTACTCCATATCTGGTTGTAATAAGTTGAAAGATGACAAAACTACTTTTCAAACTCTAATACTAATTATTCTCAAGAAATTGCAATCTTTGCAGAAAGCCATGTTCTCTGAATATGTATTTAAAGCTTGTTTAATTTCTTGTGCAAATTAAAAATAAAAAAAAAAAAAACAAAAAGGTATACATTAATTATAGAGAAGTTTGGACATTTAAAATTGGATGAGTAAAAGTAAAACTTTATCGTTGCAACAACAAAAGAAGTTTCTAGTGACACAAATTACAAATGGGGTTCTACGTTCATAAAAAAAACACATAATTGCTCACGTATATTAAAAAATTAATTCAATTTAATAATTAAGGCTAAAATATGTTATATATTCTAACAATATAATCACACTTATTTATTTTGGTTAGTGGGACTTTTTATTTTACCTTAAATTTTCATTTTGAATCCTTAATATTCAAATATAGATATAAATTTTAAACACAACAAAACATTTATTTTTTTTCTAAAATAACTTATAATTAGACACTTAGATACATAACTCCGAGTCGAGTATATTTTTGGACACTTCAAATCATGCAAATTTGGTTATGGGTAATACGTACAATGAATAGTAATTAAATTTTATGTTTACTAGTTATTTACCCGTGCTGCGCACGTGATTATCGAAGTATTTTATGAAAAATCTATAATATTAATATAGGCCTTTTTTTTAGATTAATACAAATATTATTTTGAACAATTATATCTATAAAATTTTAACATAACCCCAAAACATAAAATTATTAAATTATCAACTAATTATAATACAAAATAACGTCAATTTGGGTTAAGTTTATCAAATAATCTAATACTAATATTTTTAATCACAATATATTACTAACCCTTGAAAAGAAGTGATACTTAAAACATAAGTTACTCATATGTATACTAAGCTTGATCATCATAATAACAACATGTATTTGATTATTATAACATTTATAACTACACAACATGTCAACATGAAAACAAAACATCATCTTCATCAATATCTTCTTTTTCTTTGCTTCCATTTCATTTCCATTCAACTCATTTAATATTTGTTCACAATTCATAAACCTTATTTTATCCCACATCTACACTCTTATAATTTCCCAGATAAAATTGCATATTCACATAACAACGAAAAAAAAACCCAATATCCACCATTATATCTTTCTTCGATTTTATCTCCATTTTCATACTAATGTAAATAATCAATAAACTCAACTCTAAAAACGTCATCTACTCTTTCTTAAGTTTGTGGGATTCACTAAATGAAGACTTTGAAATCCAATCATATAAATAAAGCAAGCTATACATATAACACTGACAAAAAGCTTTAAATTTTGTCTATTCATCCTCAATATAATTAAATGTAGAAGGCAAAGAATTTTCTAGCATACGTGTGACTTTACAAAGAAAGATAAATTATATTTATGAAGGCTAAGAGTTTCCATTTGCAAACATATACTTACTATGTATAATCCAGTGAAAGCATTTACAGTTTTTGGTGGATAATTAATATAATTATTAGTAGTTTAAATGCCAAAGAACAAATGCAAAGGAATGTCAAAAGGAGGAAAGAGGAAAAGTTGCACTTGATAATGTAGAAGAATTGAAAAGCTTTAATTAATATTTAAGAGTTTCAATGCAAAGAAGAATACATATGAAATGAAAAGGCTTAAAATTGATGATGTTAGTAATTGATAATTCCTTTAAGAGTTTCGGTATTAAAGAGAAATTTTTAAGTGGTAAATTGTATTGTATATGAATGCCACATGACACAAGATTTTCTGTATTATAATATATATATATATATATATATATATATATATATATATATATATATATATATATATATATATATATATATATATATATATATATAAAGATGATGACAAGAAGAAACCAAAGTCAAAAGTGTAAACACATAAATGAAGGGAAAGCCAGCTCAATCTAATGCTTGGATATAGCAAAGATGAATTTAATATTAATATTAATATTCATATAAAAACAAGCCCATCTTTATTATTGCCTTACCTGCTGTTATTAATTAAGCTTTAATAAATAGACCACCCAACTAAATATATCAATAACTTCGATAATACACACAACACCCAGAAAATAAAAACTACCCAACCTTAAGCTGATCTTAGTGCTTCAATGGCAGAACCAATTCCCTTACCTAAAAAGGAATTATCATCAAAACTAGTTCAAGAGATTGCTAAAAATAGCAATGAAATACCAGAACAATACCTGCACAAAAATGGTTTCCCTCAAGCTATTGATGCACCTGATTTATGGAAGGATGCTTTGCTCATTGATTTTTCTCTCCTCTCTTCCTCTTCAACCGAGCTCGCAAAGCTCCGATCAGCTCTTTCCGAATGGGGATGCTTTCAGGTATGTAAGTTTAAACTTTTAATTGAATTGGTCCATTTACGAGTTCTATCTCATCCTTGTAGTGCAAATGACTCTTGTGTATGGGGCGTGATGAGAAATCTACAATAACCTTATAAGACTTCAACAATATTAAAACGTTTGGTTGAATTTATTAGGCCGTGACAATTCTTCATACACTTACCTCGTAGGCTAATTTGTGTGGACACACTTACGGGGCTCTCATGGGCTTAGGGTCCACAAATTCATGGGTAATGGGCATTAACTTGCATATCCAATTGATAAGGTTCACTCTCTTCGAAAACATATCGTACTAGGAGAATTACCTACACACTAAGCATTATCCATAGCTTACTATTTTATTTGTAGTGATGTGGGTCAAGTATTTTCAAAGGAATTTGTCAATTGATTACCTTTTAGTTACTTGCATGACTAGATTTGAAACTTTGTAAAATTAAACAACATTCATTTTGGGTTTTAAGTTTTCAACTGTTGTTTGTGATGATGAACTGTTGATCATCTTATTCATACAGTTGTATTTGTATGCAAATGATGACTTCAATCATAAGATAAAACATTAGGAAAATCACAAGTAGGGGTGGAACAAAACTACATAATGTCTTTTAAATTTGGCCCTATTTATTTATTTTTTGCAAATCGGGGCAAGTAACTAATCTAAATCAAAAGTAATGTTAACTAATATTTCAAACCCTTAACTAGGGGTCTTGTACGGACGGACACTTTGCACAATCCCAGAACCAGATTACGAGATTAATGATGCAAAATGATGATGTGCTCATTAGGTTATAAATCATGGGATGGAAAGCTCATTCTTAGGAGAGATGATTGAAGTTTCCAAGCAATTCTTTGAACTTCCTTTGGAAGAAAAGCTGAAATGCTCTGCAGCAAATGACATATTCCAAGGTTATGGAAGTGATGCAATATATGCAGGAAATCAAACTATCAATTGGAATGATAGGCTATTTGTTACACTTTACCCCGAGGAAAAGCGTCAGCTCAAATTCTGGCCAACTAAGCCCGAAAAATTCAGGTATATGTTGGAAAAATAACTCACATGTAATCCCACATCGAAGAATTAGAGAGAGATTGACTAACATATAACTTTGATAGGCTACTCCTCCTATTACCGATTGGTTTTAGGATGGAATCTCATCGGATTGTGTGCAATCAACTCTCCTTTTATGCGAGTCTTGTTATATAGTGTTTGTATAAGGCAATGGCCAACAAATCATGAATGAAATGTAAATTTCGCAGGGGAATGATCCAAGAATATTCAATGAAGTTAACAAACATGTTGGAGCCTTTATATAAGGCAATGGCAAGGTCGTTGAACTTAGAAGAAGATTGTTTCCTTAAACATCAAGGGAAAAATGGACTAATAACCGGCAGGTTTAGCCTTTATCCTCGTTGCCCATGTCCTGAACGCGTTCTTGGGGTTAAACCACATTCTGATGGCGCGACATTAGCATTTCTCTTACCCGAGAATGGGGTTCAAGGTCTTGAAGTTCTAAAAGACGATGTCTGGCACAAGGTCCCCGTCATCCCAGGTGCCCTGTTTGTTAACTTTGGAGACTTAGGAGAGGTAATTATATTCTCGAATTTTGCTCAACATTAAAGTATTAGTAACTAATACCATATAGCATTCATGACTGATATGTGTTGTACGTTACAGGTGATGACAAACGGAGTGTTTAAGAGTGTGATGCATCGGGTGGTAACAAACGACGCAAAAGACAGGATATCAGTGGCTGCATTCTGCACACCAGAAGACAGCAAAATAATCGGACCAGTTAGTGAATTGATCGGTGATCACAAGCCACAACTGTTCAAGAGGTTCGACATTCATGAATTTAGACGGATGTTCTTTGAGAACTATGCTAAAGGTCGTAGGACAATCGAAGCATTGAAGCTTTAGTGTCTAATTCTCTTCAGGTTAAACCTGCTAAATCGTGTTATAAAGTGTTTAAGTCCTTATGGATCATCGAAACGAATTCGACATGTTTTATTATCACACTTTGAAGTTTATATAGCAAAATGATCTCCCTTCATGTCAGTGTCTGGTACTTAATTACTGAATACTGATATATACATATATGGTCCCTTTTTCATGGTCCACATAATGATACAGTAAGAGTGCACCAGAGTATAATCAAAATGAATACTTGACATTGCAGGACAACAACAATTTCACATAATAAAGTCTTGATCTCAACAATATGAAGTCGATACTCAATACAAAAGATTAATAATTAAGCCTGAATAACAGCCACAACGATAGCCACAACCACGAGTCAGAACACATAATCATGGTCATAAATCGATCAATCAAGCCTTGAACTCAAAGAATATTCATTGTTAAGGATTCGCTTGGATTGAGCGTAAATATTTAATTTAAGACGGTAAATAAAAGTCAAAATTGGAAAACAAAATTTGTTAGATAAATGATTAAAGGAATTTGATTGTTAGAGAGGTGAAAGAATTGTTTAGAAAGTAATAAATAAAAAATTGATTGTTATGAAGTATGTGCACCTCGTGTTTCCGTGATAATACACGTCGGGTAGTGTAGCGCTTGTGAAAGTATTATGGTCTAATCACGTCACCGAAGAAGCCACGTGGGAAGCAAAAGATGCCATAACATGCGATTATCCCTAATTGTTTACGCAGGTATTTCTATGTTTACCGTTTATAACTATTGCATCTCCTCAGTCTTAGAGGGTTAAGTTCGAGGACGAACTTTATTCTTAGTAGGGTAGACTCGTAAGATTTCGGAATAGGAATAGGTCTTACCAAGCTAGGCCTCAAAGTTTGGATGGTTCACATAGTGAGTCGTGTAATATAAATTCTTATTGTGCACAGAGTATGAGTAATTGGGTAACATGACTTTACGATATGAATGTTAGCTGGATACTTGAGATTTGATTTAACTTCGAAGACGAAGTTCATTTTAAATTGGGTAGAATGCAACATTTAAAAAATTAATAATTTAAAATAAGTGAATTAAGAGAATTATTAATTCGAGAATGATTGGGTGTACGTGCTAATAGATATACATAATATAAAGATCCTCAATTTAATCCTTTCTCTCCTTTCCTTTTCATTTTGGTCCATAAACTAAGCCCTTATTTTTTTTTTGTCACTCAAAAGAATAAGGCAAACAATCTAATCTTTCCTTCTTCACCTTCGAACCAGAGACCCAAAAAGGAAAGCAGATTAAACCCTTCCTTCTCCTGATAATCGAAATTTAGGGAAAACTAAATTTCATTCATCTCCTACCTTGAGTACTCACAAGATTCATTGCAAGCTTCATCTCCTTGCCATTATTTTCGAGTGAACCAAAACTCCATGAGTGTGCTATTCTTCTTGATTGATTATTGGTGTAAACAAAATTAAGGTTGGAATCCTTCATTTTCTATGTGTTATTTTACTCCATTCTTCTCTCATTCTTCTGATTTTCCTCTCAAGAATCGGACCCTAGCCCATCTTTCATTGGATTTTCAAGTAACATGAACATTTTGTGGTTATTTTTCTCCATTGAAGGAGAATTCATAAAGCAGCGGTCAAATTCCCCTTTTCAAGACCTTAAAATTCTGCCGAATGGGGGAAAACAAATGAGATTTGGTTCTAATTGATTAGGCATTGAGGTTCAAGCCGGAAATTTATTTTCGAATCTGATTTTTTGTTCGTTCCTTGATGCTGTCAAACAGAAGGTAAATCCTTCTTAATTCCTTTTTGCTTTTCCTTACTCTTTATGCTCTTGTTCATATAAAATTATTTCATTGGCATATTTTCACTTGCATATTCTTTTATCATGTATTAAACCCTAAATTTTGATGAATCTTGGAAATTTATGAGTTAATTAGATGAGTTCTTAATTGAGAAACTTATGAAAAATATGTTACTATTGTGAGTTATGTGATGATGAGAATTTAAGTGTGGATTATAATTTTAGTAGTAGATTATTCTAATGACTTAGTCTTGATTAGTTTAATGTTTTTGGATTTGACAGTAGTTTTTTGAATATTGGTAATAGGTTTAATAGTCTATGTTTGTTAATTTGATAGCCAAGGAGGAATGAAATGGAGTTGGGTATATGTAATATTATCATGATGATTGGTGGATACAAATTCAAAGAGATACTGTACATGTCATTGAGAATTATTGATATTGGTGAATGTATTGAATAATTGTTGTTTCTTGAATGGATTAGGAGAGCCTCACGAAAATCATTGTTTTATTTAAGCGAATAGTTTGACATTAAGGAAGAGATTATTGGACTTGGATTGTGGTTATGAATGCATATATTGTGGTTAATTGGAAATATTAAGAGAATTTTAGAGATAGTAATCTTTAAAGGAATATGAATTAGTCTGGATCACAATTATAATATCTTGATGACATATTAGAGGTTTGAGTTAGAACGTGCATCATTCATTAATAATTAGGTTTGCTAGAGTAGACTTTTGGTTTGATCTATAGACATAGGAGGAGATGTAATAAGTTGTAGGTTAGTAGTTTAACATCAAATGCTCTTTCGTGATGTTGTGATTTGTTATGCTTCAGGAGGCGATATCATTAAGGAACCTTTTTAGTGATCGCGGAGAACCAGACTTAGCTCCTTGAAGCGTCTTTGGTGAGTAGTAACAGTCCCTTAAAGGGGTCTGGCCAGACTACTTTTCTTGAAAATAATTTTATTAAAGCTCTTTTGAAATTAAAAACTGTTGAGACAAATGTTGTGACGACTTATGATGATATTGTTATATGGGTCAATGGATCGGGCTTACGAGCTGGTCGTTGAAGTGGTAGGACATTGTCCCCTACTCCCTATTTTTGAGGCGAGATGTCATTTAGATATTGACTAGCTTCACTCGAGAGCGACATAGCCTTAGAGCTATGGGGCACCTCTCAAACTAGACTCCCAGTGCGCACATAGATTTAGGAAACTGATGTTGCTTTACCTTTGTTTTGAATTACTATGCTTTGTTGTTTTGGATTATTACTTCTCATTCAATTTAATCTGATCCTCTGCTGTTTCTAACTTTTAGTTTGTTTACATATCAGAACTGGTCGGAAACGATGGGTTAGCGGAGTTGATTAGAGTTCCAAGGATGTTACATTGAGCTAAGCACGTTAGAATTTTGTAGTTTTGTATTAGGCTTTGATAATTGTATATTAGTTTAGACTGTATTGGTTATGTTGGACTTTTATAGAGACTTTTATAATTACTTTATGAATTAGATAGATGTTTGGATTGAGAATTAGTTGATTTAGCTATGATTTAGAACTAAAGACTCATTTGCACAAGTTTTGGAATTAAGATTTGAGTTTTCTTGGGAAGTAATTCTCGTGAAGACCCTGTTTACTCTGTCAACGGTAAGACGGGCTGTTACAGTAATGTAGTGTTGATTAATTATTGACATATAACTTTGTTTAAGGGAAAGATATCCAATATATCTCATAAATCATCTTGTGTTCTTTTTTGAAATGGGAGCTAAATTAGAGTCTAAAGTATGAAACTTAAACTCTAATATCAGCTTGATGATCAAATTAATCTTCCAATGAAATGATAATGTATGTAGGAATAAAGTGTAGGTTACGTCCTGAGAGCTGTGTAGTATCCTTGATTATATTATAACAATGGAGTTCAAAGAGCTCTTACAATGGAGAATTACAATAGAGAATAGAAGAGAAGAATCAAATCCTATGTGTTTAGGCTTAGGGGTTAGAATTTTTGTGGTTGATTACAATGAGCATATGTGCCTCCTATTTATAAGGACTAATTACATTAATAAGATACATATGAAAAGCCACAAATTAAAAGGACAATATTGTTGCAGTATACCAAAACGTTTAGCACAAAGAGAATCAAAGCCACTAAAAGGTTTGCTCATTTGAGCCTACATTGTGCTCGTTCGAGTAGAAGCTTCTTGAACTCAATATCAGTATTCTGTTGGGAGCTCGTTTGAGCGGCTATAGTGCTTGTTTGAGCACTCGTCTTCAGCACCTTTAGTTTGCTTCTAAACTACTGCCTCGTTCAAGGCAAGTGGCACACCCATGTTGCCTTGTTCGAGCACATCAGCCAATATTTGACATTTGCACTTCCTCATTAAGAACATTCGTCATGCCTCATTATACACATCATTATACTTTGTTTACGCCTCTCCTTCAATGCATTCATAACATACACTCAATACATGTTAATGATATATATGCTAAGGTCCATCATAAGTCATGTTGTTGTAGTGTATCTAATCCATGCTCATGCCATGTCTCACAACTCTAACAACTTTCTGTTGTAGGCCTTTGTACAGCTACCTATTTTTATATAAAGGTTGCTTTAGTCTTGTCTTTTCCATCTTTCTTTTTTTTAATATGGAATTGTAAACTCTCTTTTCTCTCTCAATGAATATGTTTTTGTTTTGGGTTTTCTATTGAATGTTTACTAAATCAATGTTTGAAGTTTAATCTTCATCCTAAACTTTATCATGGTATCAGAGCGGGATTGAGATCCCTTGCTTCTTCTTCCTGTTCGTGTGTTCATCAGAGTAACGAATTGTTTTTTTTTTCTTTGATCTTCTTGAATTTTTTTTATTTTTTTTCTTTCTTTTTCTTCGTTTTTTTTGTTAGTTTCTGGTTTTATCATGGCTTCTCAAAAATAAAGCACTTCTACAAATATGAATTTTACTACACAGATTTCATTTGATCAAACTCAAAATCCTGGTAGTGTATATTATATACATCCGTCCGATCACTCTACTTTAAAACTTGTCACAGTGCTTTTTAATGGAACCGAATTTGCAGATTGGAAAAGGTGAATTATTATTGGCCTTTTTTCAAGAACAAAATGGCATTTGTTGATGGTAGTTGTCAAAACCAGAAGATAATTCACTTGATCTTAAAGCATGGGAGAGGTGTAACACAATGGTGATAAGTTGGAACATGACTTTTTTAGAAAGAAGAGTTGCTAAAAGTGTGATGTATTATAACACTGCTAGGGATGTTTGGATCAATCTTGAGGACAGATTTGGACAGTCTTCCTCTACACATCTCTATCACATTCAAGAAGATTTAGCTTCACTTACTCAGTCTAGATCAAGTATTGCAGAATATTTTACTAAGGCAAAAGCACTTTGGGATGAACTTGATAATGTAGATCCTCTGTCAATATATTCTTGTAATGGATGCAAATGTGACACAGCAAAAAGTAACTTGAAGCAGCAGGAAAATCGAAGAATCATCAACTTCTTGATGAAATTGGATGAGCATTATAGTCAAATTAGAACTAATATTCTGATGATGGAAGAGCTTCCTAATCCTTCTCAAATTTATAGGCTACTTATGCAAGAACAAAGACAAAGAAATCAGTAAAATGAGTTACTTTGATGGAGGTAAGAGAAATAGCTCTCATTCATTTAATGGAGGTAAAAGAAATAGTTACTTTTGTGATCACTGCAAAATTTCCGGTCACTCTATTGAACGGTGCTTCAAGATCAAATCGCTTCCTAACAAGAAATTTGTTGCAAATAGTGCTAATTTTGAAGACAATACAACACACATGGCAGCAGACCATTCTGGCTTTACACCTGCTCAATACAATACTCTTCTTATGCTCCTTAGCAAGAAATAAACCATGAATGAAAAAGAAATTTCTATTGATGATGCTTAAGCTAACTAAGCAGGTAATTTATGCAAGCTTCTTTTTATGATGATATTCATTGGATAATTGATAGTGGAGCAACAGATCATATGTGCAACACTATTCAATTATTCCAGGATCTTAGAGACATTGGAGGCAATGGCCATAGTATTACCGTACTAGATGGTAATAAAATGGTTGTCAAGAAAATTAGTGATGTGCGTTTGAAAGAAGGATTAATTCTCAAAAATGTGCTTCTCGTTCCAGAGATCCATTTCAACCTTATTTCGGTCAGCAAATTAACTATTGATACTGTTATGCACGTGCTTTTCACTACTAACTCATGTTATCTCTAGGACCATTCAATGAAAAGGTTCTTGCATCTTGGTAAACTACACAATAGACTCTATTATATTCTGGACAAAACCTTACTACCTACTCATGATGACAAGGTTTTTTTTCAATAAAGCAAGATTAGTCACTATTGCTTCCAAAGATAGCATGGAACATGCCAAGCTCTTGCATCTAAGACTTGGTCATTTACCTTTTTCAAGAATGAAAGTGATGCTTCTCACCTTGGATGTAAAAGCTGTTCAAGAAAACTTTATTTGCTCAATATGTCCAAAGGATAGGCAAACTAGAATTCCCTTTCCTCATAGCAATGTAAAATCTACTTCACTTTTTGAATTGTTACATGTTGATGTGTGGGGACCCTATGCTAATAAAACTCACTTCGGTTGTAATTTGTTTCTTATTGTCGTTGATGATTTTTCACGCTATACTTGGTTGTATTTGATGAAATCTAAAGATCAAAGTGTGACTGTTTTGCAGCAACTTATTACTCATATTGAAACTCAGTTTCATTGTCATGTGAAAATTATTTGCACAGATAATGCTAAAGAACTGTGTGAAGGTGCTATGTTACGATTCTATAATTCTAAGGGAATTCTTCATCAAAAGAGTTGTGCTGAATCTCCGCAGCAAAACGGTGTTGTTGAACGCAAGCATCGTCATCTTCTTGAAACAGCACGAGCTCTTTCTTTCCAATCAAACTTACCTCTGAAATTTTGGGGTGAAGTTGTTCAATGTGCCACACATTTAATAAACTGGATGCCACTTACTTTCACTGGCAATATATCTCCTTATGAAAAGTTATTTGGCCATCCACCTTACAATGATCATCTTAGAACTTTTGGATGCCTCTGTTTTGTTTCAATAATAAAACAAGGGAGATCTAAATTTGATTCTAGAGCTGAGAAATGTGTCTTCCTCGGATATCCCTATCGACAAAAGGCCTACACGGTCTATAATCCTAGCACCAAGAAATTGATTATAACTGGAGATGTTCACTTTTTTGAACATCATTTTCCATATCACTACCAAAGCTATACTACACCTTTAATCCCTTTACCCATCAAAACCCCTTGATGCGTAAGATTTAGGGTGATATGGTCTATGTGTGTTTTGGTTATAATGATAAACAAATGATGGTAAACTGGGCTGATGCAACAACATTTCTCTAGACTCGCTAAAGATTTCTACACACGATTTGTATTTGAAACTAGTATAACTCTCAAAGCGGAACACTTCTCAACAAGTTAAGCTAGTACTTACACCACCACAATATGAAGACTTGTTTTTATATTGATAAAGGTATTAACATTTTTGGACAGAACACTTGTTCTCATAAAAGACCCAAATGCTCTAAACACATGTAAACTAAGTTTACTCTAAGCACAATGCTTGTATTTCATTCCCAAAATTCTGATTTCATAATGAAACATACATGGCTATTTATAGGTAAAGTTACTTAACACTAAAGGAAAACTTAAGAGGAAGGAAATAATAAGAAAATGCTAAGAAGATGTGTTGTAAATCATCCTTTTTGGTTGGCAGCTTCCTTCTTCAAATAGTGTCCTTCCATGTCTTAACTTGTGCCACCTAACCTAAGCTATAAGGTAGCTTTGATGAGTAAAGAAGACAACACATAGAGGTGCTTAGGAGGTTACTTAACCATAGGGTAAGTAAGCTAATAGCTTAAGCAAGTAGGTGAGCTTTCTTCATGGGCGGGAAACCTAAGCATCTAGGTGAGCTTTCTTCATGGTTAGGAAACCCCCTTCATTTGCTATTCATTCTCAAATCATTCTGTATTTTGTATGAGCAATACTCATAAGCTATTTGTTGCTAGCAATCCTTTAAATTGGGCTTCATGAAAATTTGATTTAGATGCACTTGCATCAACCCTAGTTCTTTACCTACTGTCTCCCATACTACTCCTAGTCCTTTACCTCCTATCTCACATATTAATGATTCTTGTCCTTTACCTATTGTCTCACATGATATTCCTTACTGTTTACCTCCTATCTTACCTATTGCCTTACACATTCCTTCCAATAACTCAGTTCCTTTATACACTGAATCAGAAAATCCTCCCATATCACCCCTCCTTAGACGTTCTTTAAGACTCTCCTCTCAACCCAAGCTTCTTCATGATTACTATTGCAATATTATCAGTTACAATGACTTGCCTAATTCTCATCAAGTTTTTTTGGCTTCTCAAGCTCATTGGAAAGAACCAAAATCCTATACCAGTGCTTCTAAAGATCCAACTTGGGTGCAAGCTATGCAAAATGAGTTGAATGCTCTTGATTTAAAAAACACTTGGGAATTAGTTCCACTCCCTCCAAACAACAAAGCTTTTGGCTCTAAATGGGTATTCAAGGTTAAACTTAAAGCTGATGGAAATCTTAAATGATATAAGGCACACTTGGTGGCTAAGGGATACACACAAGAGTATGGTATTGATTATCAAGAAACGTTCTCCCCTGTGGTCAAAATGACTACTATTCGGTGTCTTGTTGCCATAGCTGCTCTCTTTATCAACTTGACATCAATAATGCCTTCCTTCATGGCGATCTCCATGAAGAGGTTTATATGCTTCCCCCCGAAGGTTTTTCTCATCCTCCTAACATGGTGTGTAAGTTAAAGAAGTCCTTATATGGTCTCAAACAAGCGTCTCGTCAATGGTTCGCCAAGTTGACTATTGAGTTCTTTCATCAAGGATTTATTTATAGCAAAAATGATTACTCTCTCTTTGTGAAACATACTTCTGATTCTTTTACTGTGGCCGCTGCCTACGTTGATGATGTAATGTTGATAGGGAATGATATATCTCTCATTCGTCGCTTGAAAGCTCATTTACATAAAGTCTTGGATATCAAGGACCTTGGCAAACTAAATTTTTTTCTTGGGATTGAAGTATCGTTTTTAGACGAAGGCACGGTTCTATCTTAGAAGAAGTTTACTACTGAGCTTCTTCAAGAAAGTGGCATTACTGATTTTAAGAGAGCCCTCACACCCTTACCTGTTCACCTAAAACTTCAAAATACTAATTTTAGACTTAATATGTTTTAAACATTAAAATAGGAGAATAATTAAATCAAGACTTATTTAAGATCATAACTCAATCGAATTTTATGCGTCTTTGTTGAAATTTGTAAGACCCTAAAGGTCTTAAGTTTAGTTAGATTCTAAAAAGTACCATTTGGGTGTAATTTGACTTGATTCAAACTCAATCTATAACCATCTTTAGTCTATGACACTCCCTGATACCATTTTAGAGGACGTAAATTTATTTATTTCTATATTGTATTGATTGATTCAGGTTGCTTGTTAAGGGCTTTTGATTTTGTATTGTAATGTTTTTTTCTTAGTTGTATCAAATTAAACATTATTTATTATTCTATACTCCTTCCGTTTCCATATGTTCTTTTCAAATAGTTTTTATGAATTTTAATGTCAATCTTTAACTACGATTTCTTATCGATCTATAAAAAAAACATATTCTTGTGGGATCTTGTTGGATTCGTCTCAGTATATACTTTTTAAATATCAACTTTTTAAAATTTTCTAAAACTCACGATTAAAATTATTTGATTTTAAAGTTTGCATTGAAATTTGCAAAAAAGTAAATGAAAAAAACATTTAAAAACAGGGGGAGTATTATTCTACGTATTGTGTCTATTATACAAGAAACAAATAATTAATTATGAGGAATCTTATTTCATTCATTTCATAGCATATTTTCATAACATCAATTAATTTATAGTTAAACAGAGGGAGAATGTTTGATTTATTATTCTTTTTCCTTCCAAGAAGCTAGTGAAAATGAACTGGTTAAGAAATACGAGCTTAAATAGGGATAATGATATTGTTAGGTATTATTATTATTATTATTATTATTATTATTATTATTATTATTATTATTATTATTATTATTTATTTATTTATTTATTTATTTATTTATTGGTTGGTATAAAGATGGATACATGTATGGAAATGGTAATAGTAGAGATGAGAAGGATGGGTTTTTTGTTAATTAATTTGTTACACTTCTATTATTGTTGATTGTAACATGTAACAAAGTAAATAGATCACTTAAAGAAAAATAATAGAAATATTACCCGTAACCAAATAAAACATTAAGTAATCAATTTACTTATTGAACATTTTCAAGCCTTCAAAAATATTTACCAAAACATGCTCGTCTGACATTGATCTATGCACACAAAAACTTGTAATGTGAAGATTCCTAATCCCTAAACATAATTAGTTTCATACTTGGATTAAGGCCTTTATAGTTCACTTTTAAAAAAATTAAGTGATTAATAAAAGTCTATTTTAATCGGTAAAATTTAGTTACAATTAGTTTTAACACGTAAAATTCTTTGCAATTAGAAAAGTCAATTTTAATAAGTAAAAAATCAGTTTTTATCAGTAAAATTAGTAAAACAAAAAAATTAGTTTTAAATAGGTAAAAGTCAGTTTCAATTCGTAAAATTTAGTTTTAATCAACATAAATCAGCAAAAATTTGCTAACTTAGTAAAAATCAGATAAGCTAAACAAGGCCTAATTAAAATATATTCTTATTTAATTCTATATAATTAATTATAAGTATGTGTTTGTCCATGTCACAGGGTTGTTTTCACATATGACACTTGAGTTATATTTGATCTTCACAACTCATTTTTACAAGGACAAGACTGGTTTCATCTTTGCCGAGTTTTCCTTAATCACATCACTAACTAATTCACATTAACTCCTTTTTAATAATTGATTTATAGGATAATTCTTAGTTCATAACATATACTCTAGACACCCACCCTTTTAGAGTTAGTATTTTGTTTCTAATTTGGGTAATTTCACTATATTTGTTATTTACACTTTTCTTTTTAAGAGTATTTATGGTTCATATTGGTATAAATGAGAGTAATAATAACAACACGCGTGAGTATATGAGTAACGTTAAATTTAAACTGTTATAGATAATATTTACGCATTTATGTATTTTGTTATTAATTTTTAATTAATTAATTCAGTTAATTTATATTCATATAGCTATAAGTGAAATTCTCTTTTAAAAAATTATATTTTCATCATTAAATCTATTTTTAATGAATAAAATCTAATATAAATCTAGTGCATACGAATTGTATTGTGCACCACTTCTAACTCTAATTATTAACTCACACTTCTTACAGTCACTAACCCTAATTCACTTTATAGCATGTTAAACTTAAAATTTACCTTGACTAACCCTAAGTGATTACCTTAGCCTCATATTTTAAAAGTTAGTATTTTTAATTCAAGATATTTATGTATTCTAAATTTAATACTTATTTTTTCGATATTTATATTATTTTACTATTTTAATGACTTATTTTTCGAAATAAAAAATGTCGCTATAACAATGTTAAATATTTTCTCAGATCTTGTTGAAGAAATACAATATAAGCAAATAAATGGGTATGTTGACCAAATTTTCAACAACGTGCCTCTAAATGATAATTGTGACGTCTGTTTTTTAAAAAAAATTAGCATTGTAAAACCGACGCTAAATATCTTTTCGATTTTCATGCCTCAAAAATCGGTGAATAAATACTCATTTCGACGAGATTTTTAAACTATGACATTATTGTTTCAAAAAAAATATTTGTTAGCCCCTATAAAAATGATATTAAATAACTTTTTAATTAGCGTGCCTCAATAAAAGGTGAATAAAGTACTCATTTCGACAGGATTTCTTAATTACGTATGCCTTAAAGATGATCACAACGTCTAAATTATTTCGATCACGATAAATCAATTAGTACTTTATATATATATATATATATATATATATATATATATATATATATATATATATATATATATATATATATATATATATATATATATATATATATATATATATAAGATATTAAATGTCGATTTTAATGGTACTAACAATCTTTTGTTTAGGAAAACGAACATCGTGATCATTCATTAAAGGCTCGTTATGTAAAAATCCGATTAAAATAAGTATTTATTCGCCTACTTTTGAGACCGATAATATTAACCGTATAATTAGTATCTTAATTACACAAAAATAACACTACACTTCTAATTAGTTTTCTCAAGCTACAAACTTCAAAATTCAAGCACTACACTTGTGTTTGTTCATTCTATAGTACACTCTTATATAGCTAGTGCCTAGAAATAATAATAATAATAATAATAATAATAATAATAATAATAATAATAATAATAATAATAATAATACAAATAAAACTCCACTATAAACAATGTTAGTGATGAAATTGTGACTTGAGTGGACCATTCATGATTATGCACTAGCGAGTGCATAGAAGTAGAATCTTTTGGGTGTTTAAGTTAGTCAATTAATGAGTAGTTAAGTTGGTGGATTATTTTGTGTGTTAATGATGGTGTTTAAGTTGGTGAGTAATGCATGGAGTAAATGGTGTGTTGATGGAGGCACTTAAACCTGCATATTATGATGGTAATTAAGGCATGATGAATGATAGTTAATGAGAAAACTAAAGGGTGAAGATTCTTGTATGAGGCATCCAACTAATGAAGTATTGTCTTGATCGAAAATTGGATTCGATTTTTGACTATGAACCGATTGAGATACAATCAATCACATCAACCGATTAATATGAACCGATTGAACTAAATGATTATGTGTTGATGTAGAAATCAAAATCAGAAAAACAATAAAAGATTTAATTACTCTCTTCTATGTTTCAAGAGATTGAGAGAAAGATGATAGAAATTGATATTTCAAAAATGTAAATGATTTCCATGCACTCACTCTTATTTATAGAGTTGAAGTGACATATGGATTCATCCAAAACCATACATCAATGATAACTGATGATTATCAATTAATTATGATGTAAAACATTTGTTTATAACAACACTTTACTCCATGAAACAAAGTTTCGTATCACGAACTGATGTTCTGTTTCAATGTACTCGAACGAGCAAAAGTCAAATCAACTTCCAAAAACTTTCTGACGCGAAAATTCCTAAGTGCCCGAACGAGCACCCAAAGTGCTCGAACGAGCAAATGCCAAAACATCAAACAAAAGTTTTTTTAAACAAAATGTCTGACGAAACAAGGCATGTTCGAACAAGCAACATAGTGCTCGAACGAGCACACATATGCTCGAACAAGCATGAGGTCGAGCAGCCATGTTTTGGTTCGGTTGTTACGTTCTTGCTTAGTCTATGCTTTAGTATATGCCTTAAGCCTTTGGATATGTCCTACATGCTCTAAATACTTAACAATCCTCCCCCATTTAGAACCTTTAGGACTTTCTTTCTCTTTCTTAAAAACTGATCTTAAACTCACATTCTATGCATCAATGGTAATGTCCCTGCAGATTGAATTAATACCAAGTACAACACACTTGACAAACGATCGTGTTATAATGATTTCCCTACGGATTTGTTTCATATAGTACCTTATAATGGTCGTGTCCATATCTATTCATAAGTTTATCATAGTCTATATGTTAATCTTTACTACTTGAAGTGGCCAGAACTTCAAACTTCTATAGGTAGGTTCTCCTTACGTATAAAATATCCCCGCAAATGGATACTTCACCAAGAGCTCTTCAACTCCGGCCCTTGAGAACTTTAAATGACGACTACTTTGCTATTCACGGTCTAAAGCAACGATGGGTCATTAAAACTTGTTGCTTACAAAACTCAAAAAGAATTACACCACATTGAATTCAGATATAACGTTAATCGTGCATGAATTGGGATTTCTTATTGAATTTTAGTTAACGTAATTCGATTGCAATTGACGCCTATTCAATTGAATCCCTACTCATGGCTTTAGTGAATAAATCAGCCAAATTGAACTTAGTGTTCACATAATCAAGAGTTATGACCCCCCCATTAACAACATATTCTTGCACTAGGCTGTGCCTAAGAGCAATATGACGAGATTTACCGTTATACACTTGACTATAAGCCTTCGCCAATGTCGTCCTGCAATCCGTATGAATTGCCACCGGCGATATAGGCATTGGTAATATCGGTATCTCAAACATGAGATCCCGTAACCATTCTGCTTCCTTTCCTGCAGATACTAGCGCTATAAACTCAGAAGCCATAGTGGAATCGGCAATGCATGTTTGTTTCTTGGAAGACCATGATATGGCTTCTCCCTCATAAACAAAACCACTTGTAGAAGAATTGTCCTCTTCATTTTTGATCCAACTTGCATCAGAATAACCTTCCAAAATCGGAGGTTCTCCACTATAAGTGGTACCACGATCCATAGTACCTTGCAAGAATTCTAAAACTCTTTTAACTGCTTTCTAATGATGCGGTCCTAGATTAATTGTAAACCTACTTAACTATGGCACCGCAAAGGCTATATCAGGTCTACATAGCTTAACATGTTGATCGCATACATTAACGATCTAATAACCTTTGAATACGCTAATTGCGAAACCGGTTCCTTATCATGTCTACACAGCTTGACATGTTGATCCATAGGGGTTGATATTGGAGCTGTATTGAACATGTTGAATCTTTTAAGTACTTTCTCAATGTAATGAGCTCGACTTAACTTGATTCCATTTCCATCTCTTATGATCTTTATCCCTGAGATCACATCGGCCTCCCCCATGTCCTTCATTTGGAATGAACTCGAACAAAACTCTTTTTTCTCTTGAACCCGTACTAAATCAGTATCAAATATGAGCATATCATCACGTAGAGGCATATAATGACTCCATTACCTTTCCCATCAAATTTACTATAACGCACTTATCAGCTTGATTCAACTTGAATCCAAAGGACAAAACCATCTCATCAAACTTTTGATGTCATTGTTTTGGGGCTCATTTTAGTCCGTATAACGAATTTACAAGTTTACAAACCTTGTTTTCATGTCCTTTTAAAACAAACCCCTCGGGTTGCTTCATATAGACTTCTTCATCTAGTTCTCCATACAAAAACACAGTTTTAACGTCCATTAGATGAATCACTAGATTGTGGGCTAACGCTACCAACAACCGAATGGTCATTATTCTTGCAACTAGTGCATATTTATCGAAATGATCGATACCGTGCTTTTTTCGAAAGCCTTGTGCCACTAAATGAGCCTTAAACTTATCGATAGTACCATCAATTCTCATCTTCTTTCGAAAGATCCACTTGCAACCAATTGGTTTACAAACGGAAGTAAATCAACTAATACCCACGTATTATTTCCCATGATGGAATCCATTTCATCATTGATAGCTTCTTTCCAAAATGAACTATCTTGTGATGCCATAGCATCGATATATGTCAATGGGTCTCCTTTCACATTTAGTAAATATGGAACACTAGAATGAATATCATTTCTAGTACCTTCTAGTAGATATACATGAAAGTCGGGACCATAAGTCTTTACTTTCCTTTGTCGTTTACTCCTAGGAAATTCTTCGTTTTCATTGGAGTATCTTGCAAGGCAATTTGTTGATTTTCATCAACATAATCTTCTTATGCATTTTCTTGTTGAATATATTCAAGTTCAACATTGTCATCCGTACTTATTTGTAGATTTCTTTGTCTACCAATTAATGAGAATCTATTCTCATCAAATGTTGCATCTCTAGGCTCAATTATCGAATGGATAGATATATAGTCATTTTGTTCTATAACATAGATCCTGTAGGCTTTTCTTTGATTGGCCTAACCTATAAATATGCATTCAAGACCTCGTTCACCGAGTTTCTTTCTCGTTTGTCCGGGTACCCTTATGATAACCCTACAACCCCCAACTTTAAGATAACTTAAGTTTGGTTTCTTTTTGTACCATAATTCATAAGGATTTTCCTTATTAGTTCTTGATGGAACCCGATTTAGAATACGACATGCGGTCAACATTGCTTCTCCCCAAAATCCATCACTTAAATTTGAGTATGACAACATGGAATTTACCATTTCTTGAAGAGTTCGATTCTTCCTTTCCGCCACACCATTGGATTGTGGTGCGTAATCGGCGATTGTTTCATGTATAATTCCCATTGATTGGAAATAATGAGGATCATAGTATTCTCCTCCTTTGTCGGTTCTTAATCTCTTAAGTTTACCATTAATTTGAAGTTCAACTTCGTTCTTGTAAACTTTGAAAGAGTTAAGTGCTTCATCTTTTGAATGCAAAAGATAAACATAGCAAAATCTTGAATAATCATCAATAAAAGTAATTACATATCTTTTATTGCCTAATGATGGTGTACTATGAAAGTCACAAAGATCACTATGTATAAGTTCTAAAAGTTCAGATTTTCTTTCAACACTTTTGAAAGGCGTTCTTGTGATCTTGTTAAGCATACACGTTTTGCAATTTTCAGATTTTTGTTCACGTAAAGGTATCAACTCATGCTTAGACATAAAAGAAACTTTATCAAAGTTAACATGTGCCAATCTAAGATGCCACAAATAATGTAAATCATCACACATATTAATATTACATATTATGTTTTTAGGATTACAACTTAATGATAGTTTAAACAAATTACAACATAGATAAGCACGACCTATAAACAAGTTACACTAAGATATTATACATCTGTCGACTTCAAATACCAACTTATATCCTAATCGATTCAAGATAGAACGGGAAACAAGATTCCTACTAATATCGGGAGCAAAGTATACATCCCTAAGAACTAATGTATTTCCCGATATAAACAAGAGTTCCACTTGTCCTTTGCCATGGACTTCGATTGATGAATTGTCTCCTATGTAGAGATTCTCTCCATCCACAACATTGTGTAAAGTTTTGAACCAATGTTTACTCTTTCACACATGTCTCGCGGCCCCCGAATCGATCCACCAAGACATGTCATCATCCTACACAATATTCACATTAGAATCCATGGAAGATAAATTCAAACCAGAATTTTCATCCAAAATTGCAAGATTACCTTTAGTAGGAGAGTTGTTGCTTGTAGAAGCATTACCCTTCATCTTCTTAAGTTGAGAATTAATAAATATCAAAAAGAGAATCGCACATACCGTTGAGAATGTGTCCTCTACATATGAAATCATCATTTTCCCGCACTAGTGGAAAAAACTTCATTTGCTACGGTTTTTTGGCCATTATTTGCTGCGGTTTTGGCCCCAAGCAATAGTGATCGCAGCAAATGGCCTATTTTAAATGTTGCGGTTAACACCGCAGGAAAAAAGGGCATTATTTGCTGCGGTCAGCCCCCAAAACCGCAGCAAATAATTCCACTTATTTGCTGCGGTTTTGGGAGCTGACCGCAGCAAATAGTTGTTATTTTTTTTTTCTTTTTTCGTTTTATACTAATAATAATCCAATAATAATATACAATGTAATAACAATGATTAATCCAATAATAATCCAATAATAATCACAAATAATCACAAAAATCTCTTTATAATAATAAACTTTCGATCGTATATATAATATAATATTATGTACGTACATATATATATATAATATACGTTAAAGTCCTAAAAAACTATACTAATTACACTTTATCAAGGACAAATATTAGCAAGATACGCGAAAATCTTGTCGTTTAATTCGCGCATCTCTCCACTTCTCAGAGGGCGTGTTTCCCTCGGAATGTCATATAAAACCTATAATATAATATAAAATTAAAAGATTAATAAACATTAGATTTTACCAATAATAATAATTTAAGAATGTAACAAATACTTACGGCATCTATGTTTTCGACTCCAACCTCCTTCACGGATTTTAAGATATCGTCCATGTATTTGAGAGTGTAGTAGCCGCAATAAACGGAATTAGAAGGTTGTCGAAAGCACTAAGAGAAAATAGATGTTAGTGCCAAAAAAGCATAAAACGCATAAAATCGCAACTTAATACGTAATTTCTAGCGTATGACTATGATTTTCAATTCTAACCACTTCAACACAATAATATATACCAAATAGTGTTGTGTGCCAAGTTTCGTGCAAAACAAACCAAATTTGAGCTACTTTATGCGCAAAAGTGCCAAAAACGGTTAAAAACCCTTAAAATCGCAACTTAACACGTAATTTCTAGCATAGGACAATAATTTTCAATTCTAACCACTTCAACACAATGATATATACCAAATAGTATTGTGTGCTAAGTTTCGTGCAAA
Organism: Amaranthus tricolor; assembly: GCF_026212465.1. Taxonomy (NCBI): domain Eukaryota; kingdom Viridiplantae; phylum Streptophyta; class Magnoliopsida; order Caryophyllales; family Amaranthaceae; genus Amaranthus; species Amaranthus tricolor. The sequence goes on along the minus strand of NC_080052.1, from coordinate 9,242,706 downwards.
ACAAACCAAGTTTGAGCTACTTTATGCGCAAAAGTGCCAAAAACGCTTAAAAACGCATAAAATCGCAACTTAACACGTAATTTCTAGCATATGACTATGATTTTCAATTCTAACCACTTCAACACAATAATATATACCAAATAGTTTTGTGTGCCAAGTTTCGTGCAAAACAAACCAAGTTTGAGCTACTTTATGCGCAAAAGTGCCAAAAGCGCTTAAAAACGCATAAAATCGCAACTTAACACGTAATTTCTAGCAAATGACTATGATTTTAATTTATAACAACTTCAACACAATAATATATACCAAATAGTTTTGTGTGCCCAGTTTCGTGCAAAACAAACCAAGTTTGAGCTACTTTTTGCGCAAAAGTGCCAAAAATGCTTAAAAACCCTTAAAATCGCAACTTAACACGTAATATCTAGCATAAGACTATGATTTTCAATTCTAACCACTTCAACACAATAATATATACCAAATAGTATTGTGTGCCAAGTTTCGTGCAAAACATACAAAGTTTGAGCTAGTTTATGCGCAAAAGTGCCAAAAACGCTTAAAATGCCTTAAAATCGCAACTTAACACGTAATTTCTTGCATATAACAATGATTTTCAATTTTAACCAATTCTAACCAATTTAATTCTCACACGCTAGTTTTATTGAACAAATAAATAATAATTTAACTAAAATTTAGCCTAAAGCAAAGTCGATCCCAATCTCACACGCTAGTTCTATTGACTAGTCCGACAAAGCATGTTTAATTTAGGGTTATTAGCACAATTTAACCACTTTAATCCTAGTTTCATAGACACATTAAAAAATCAAATCATACTTGACTTATAGGTTCAAACCCTAACCCTAGAAAATGGATCTACTCACTAATCATGGTAAAAGTGCCAAAAACGCTTAAAAACGCATAAATCGCAACTTAACACGTAATTTCTAACATATGATAAATGCATAACACGCATAAATAGAGGTATTTCAGAACATTAATCCTTGGTTCTGTTTGTGGTTTTTTCATGTTCTTTTCATGATCATTTGTAGTTTTTGTCTGTGTTATTAATCAAAGCCAAACCAAAACCCAAACATGATATTGAGGCCTAAATCCACGTCGAAGTATGTGCTCCCTAAGGATATCAACACTATCTACCTTTGATACATTGCCACAACTGACACATGGGCAATAAAAACCACCTCCCCTCATTCTAACTTGATGTTCAACCAAAATACTACAAAATTCTAATACGCCATCAATAAATTCCGACGATTCAATGCTTCCATACATCCAAGAACGATCTTTTGTCATCCTAATTAGTGTGATTAATTGATTCAAAACAAAATTAATACACAACTTTTAAACATATATACTTATTTCTAACAAACATATTTAACTCTAAAAAAATATATACTTATTTATACCAAATCTATTTAACCCTAAATATACATACTTCATATTCTAATTCTATACTTCATACTTCAATATTAAGCACTACATTGTAAATAAAATCATATTCTAATTCTAATAGTTAAAGACATAACTATAACAACAAATCACATTTTTAACAAATTACACAAATATTTAACAAACTAATAACATAAACTTGAATAATGTAAAATTCACAAATAGTAAAATTTTGCTCAAATAGTATCCAGATTTGGCAAACTAGCTTACAAGCAAAAGCAAAACAGTACATATCATTTGCAAATAACAATTCAAACAAAAATTCACTAAAGTACTAAATTACATGTTAAACAATAAAGATATGAACTTGCAAATTAGTAAAATAAATATAAGTACCTTGATTTCGTGGGTTATGTTATCTACAACGAAAAACAGAGAAACAAAATTAGTATATATACAAACGGTTGCCATAATTTTCGAGTTTTTTCATTAATATCTTGCAAAACTTAAATGCTTAGCAAATTAAAAGGAGAAAAAATACCTTAATGTCGTGGGTTTTGAAGATGAACAAGACCAAAGTATTAAATTTGGTGGGTTTATGAACCAAGAATATGAAGAACTTTGAAGAAACTGTTAACACACAACGTTTTTGGAGTTTGCAGATGAAGATGAAGAACTTTGAAGAAGAAGGTTGTTACGTTTGTGAAGATGAAGAAGAGGAACGAAGCAGATGAAGATGAAGATGAAGATGAAGCGTTTTTTCAATAGGTTTGAGAGAAGGAAGCAAAGTGTATAGTGTACGTTGTAGTCGAGTTTTGTGAAAAAATAAATGTGTAAGGGTTATTTGTTGCGGTCCCTCTCAAAACCGCAGCAATTAATTTTGGTGCTGATGTTTTGCTGTGGTCACACCTTAAAACCGCAGCAATTAATTGTTTTTTTTCCAATTCTTTTTCCTATTTATTGCTGCGAATATACAAAAACCGCAGCAAATACGTTTTTTTCCACTAGTGCCACTTGTTTCGCTTCCTTGCCTCCTCTAAAGTTTCATTCTCCTTCTCTTCCGATTTCAGAGTGCTTATCACATAGGCCACATTGAGGGAAGTTATGAGGATGAGCATCTTCTTTTGCCATCTTCTGAATTCCACACCCCAAAACTTGTCCAACCTCATGGAGTTCGAAGTGAGTTCCTTGACGCTAGCCATGATCGCATAAATTATCACAAAAGATTATTACAAATAATAATGCGGAAAATAAAACTACAAACACAAGATGTTGTTTGTAGTGTCTCCTTTGTGTATGGCAATGGACTCCTTGCTTGAATGAATCACGAATTGAACAATAACACCATGGAGAAGATTAGTTTGCGACGATGAACGTCACCAGATATCTTTATATAGATTAAAGGCGACTACAAGCTTTCCTTTTGTGATTTTTCCCCCACAAAGGTACTTGGTTTATGAGGCCGGAAATTCATAATTAGATACAATCAATCACATCAACCGATTAGTACTAACCGATTAAACTAAATGATTATGTGTTTATGTAGAAATCAAAATCAAAAAAACAATAAAAGAGTTAATTACTCTCTTCTATGTTTCAAGAGATTGATAGAAAGATGACAAAAATTGATATTTCAAAAATGTAAATGATTTTCATGCACTCACTCTTATTTATAGTGTTGAAGTGACAAATCAACTTCCAGAAACTTTCTGACGCGAAAATTTTGAAGTGGTCGGACGAGCAAATGCCAAAACATTAAACAGAAGCTGTTTTTAAACAAACTGTCTGACGAAACAAGGCATGCTCGAACGAGCAACATAGTGCTCGAACGAGCACACCTATGCTCGAACAAGCATGATCCCGAGCAGCCTTGTTTTGGTTCCGTTGTTGCGTTCTAACTTAGTCTATGCTTTATTACATGCCATAAGCCTTTGAATATATCCTACATGTTCTAAATACTCAACATTCTCTATTGTAATTCTCGTTAAATCTTTGTGTCATTTTATTGCATTATTTTCTCTTACAAACACCGTTTTAATTAAAAGTGTACTTTATTCATCACAAGACTTCATACACTTGATCTTGGTGATATTGGAGATTAAAACACATTGTTTGATCTCTAATATAGCATCGTTTTCAAACAACATTGACAAGAAAAGAACATAAAACCATCACTACCAAAACTATCAAAACGGAAAAAATCTTTGAACATAACACCCAAAACCATAAAACGTAGATGACATACCGATGGGAGCAACCTAAGTCCTATAAAACAAGCAAATACAACCAAAAGTTGTGTCATAGTCTACCTGCTCTCAGACCCTGACTCCTTAACAAGATATATCATTAGGGATGAGCATATTTGGATATCTGATCCGAAACATATAGTTGGATTGAATATTTGATATCCGAAACTGACATAACTAACATCCGATTTCCGATATTCCATCGACTGGGATATTCGATATCAAGTGCGAAAATTCCAATTGGATATCCAACATCCAAATTTAATCAAAATGATTTTTTAAAATTATAAGTTTATTCACAAGAAAAGTGGATATTCGAAGTTACTTATAATTTGCGAATAGACGATATCTTACTATCTAAAATAATGTTGGATATCTGAAATTTCAAAATTGATATGCAAATCTATATCCGATATCTGTATTTTCGAGTTGGATATCCGATTAGAATTACAATTTCGAATCGATTATCATAAGATTCAAACCAAATATCAAATCAAATCATCTGATTTTCGAATCATCAAATAGTTTTACTCATCCCTAATAATACATATAATTAATTGGCATAAACCAAACTTGTCATTCAAGTAGAGATAATTCTCAACAAATTTTGGAACAATAATAACTCATAAAAATTCAAATATTTCCTTCAAACAAAAATAACTATAAATCCCTAAACTCTGCAAAGAAAAAGCCAAATCAACAACCTAACATTTGTTCACAAAGTGTCTCTAGTAGGCCTCGAACGATCAAATTGGAACTTTTTTTGAGCTTTTTTTTTACAAATAATAGTGAAGTGTTTTGGGTGATTTTTTTTTATTTTTTTTATTTATTTTTTTTTTATTTTTAAAATAGGCTTCTAGCAAAGTCATTAAATGAGAAGTTGGGTTTGAGAGTGACTTTCAACTACTAAGTCTGACTTTAGTCAACATTTGACTTTGACTAAAGTTTCTATCCTTGCCAATACTCATTTCTAAATAAAAATAGTGGTAAAATAAAAATCTCAAAATAAAAAATAAGAAATAAGGTAAATTGAAAAAAACGAAAAACATACCTTCATTAGACTTACATGATGTTAAAAACTCTTACATGAAACAAAACACCCAATCTCATAACATCATTAAACCAAAATCGAAGCAATTTATTTATCTTATTTTTAAAACGTACTTTTTAAAATTATCACTGCACTTATTATTTTCATTTTATTTTCAGTTTATTTTAGCATTATTAATTTCAATTCAATTCAATTTAGCTTAATTTGCTTATCCATTACTTTTAGAGTGCGTTAGGCAAATTACCATCTAGCAATTTATATATCGTCTTATGGCTTTTGAGTTCTTTGTTGGTCAAAACACTAAAAAATTATATATTTGATAAGTGTCGTTTAACGTAACTGAAAAATAACTTTTATGTCAAAAATTTAAAAACTATTACAGGTAGTTTTTTCATTAGTTATTAAATCATTTTTTTCTCTAATAAACAAATAACAACCAACAATTTTATTCTACCTTACATGTCATTATCAATTAGCTTTAATAATTGGCTTATTTAATATAATAAAAAAATCAAAGCCGCGCCACAACTTAATGAAAAAACTTAACAACCAACAATAAACAAGAAATATCAACACATTCATAACCTCTCATCTTCATTAATCTTACATTTCAGCTTATCTCAATTATTTAATTTTGTTAACCACGTTTCCCACCTAACAAAAACCAATTCCACCATAACAATAACCATTCAAAATCACGTTGTCGTCCACAGAACGTGATAATGATAAGCAAACAAATTCCCAATGATTTAGGTATAAGGAGTGCGAACTCATGATTTTGAATTAAAAGGGTTAAATAGTTAATATACTTATAAATTATTTATTACATAAAAACTACTTAAACTATGAAAATTTGAATTCATTTAAACTAAAATGAATTTAAATGATTGCAAGTTGTTTTTCTATAATTATTTTTTTCGAAAAAATTAAGTGTTTTTGACTCTATATATTCGTCTAATAAGTTTGTAAAAAAAACATTATCATATATTATACTAAAAAGATGAAGCAATAATTTCACATGGCAATCTCTTAGCAATCATATCATATCATATCATATCATACTATACCATAAAGTCATACTATAATATAAAGATGAAGCAATAATTCCACATGGCAATCTCTTAGCAACTTGCTTATGTAGATTAAATTTATTGATGATTAAATATCTTATGTGTCATCCTTTCATTAATATCTTATACTCCCTCTGTTCTTTTTTGATCTTTCACTTTGGGTTTTTCGCACATATTAAGGAAGATAGAATCTTTGGGTTGTAGTAGGTATTATTTTAATTAAATAGTAGTGTGAAATAATGATTATATTGGAAGTATGAGGTTGTAGTGGGTATTATTTTAATTAAATAGTAGTGTGAAGTAATGATTGTATTGAAAGTATGAGAGAGAAAATAATTATAAATAAAAGAAAAGGGGCACATTAAAGGAAAAGGAGGGTTTTAAGGGGTAAAAGTGGGATAAAAACTTTCTAAAAATAGAAAGTATTCTAAAGTGGAAGAAGTTGTAAAACTACCCGTTATAGTAATGTGGAAGATCAAAAAAGAATGGAGGGAGTATTATACAATTATAATTATAATTAAAGCAACAATCATATAAATTTGGCATTTAAAAGAAATAATAAAAATATTGTAATTAATTATGATTTATAAGTAATGCAATAATATAAATATACTAAATCATGTAATTACATAAATATACACAAAGTCTTTAAAAGTAAATTAGTAAAAATAAGCAACTATGGTATATGCTATAGTAGTTTTTTTGTTATTACATTTATTTAAAAATACATTTTTATATATCTTTATATTAAAATCTTTGTACATTGCACGGGTTTTTATACTAGTTAAATATAATAGCAAAAATATTAACACACAAGCTAAAAATAATTAATGTAAAACAAACTATGAAAGATAAAAAGTAATGACATTATAATAGCAAAAATATTAACACACAAACTAAAAATAATTAATGTAAAACGAACTATGAAAGATAAAGAGTAATGACATTATAATATAGTTTTATTAAAAAAAATTAGTTTACTTGGAATTTGATCTTCTGACATTAGCTTACAATTGTTTTACTCTAACCACTGAGCTTTAGTTTTTTTTTTTTTTTTTATAATTTTGCACTCTTTAAAGTATATATCATATATTATTAAGGAGTTCCAAGTTAATAATATAAACGATCGCATATTCGACAAGAGGAGTTGCACCTCCTTGGTCCCCTTTGTGCTTTGCCCTTAGGGCATAAGTAGTCTTTCATTTCGTAACAAATAACCGAAACAACTATTAACGAGATGAAAATAAAAAAATTAAATAAAAACAATAAAAAGTATTTTTAAAAAATAATAAAAATAAATAAATAAAATAAAAATATAAGATAAATAAAAGGACCATAAATAAAAAATAAAAAGAACCAAATTCAATGTAATAAACTAAAAGAAAAAAATAATATTACTAATTTTTTTGAAGAATAAGCAATACTATTTTAGCTATAAGCTTATAACTATAAGTCGTTGACTCTTACAGTTAAGCCAACTCCTCCAATTCTGTATTAATTTTAATAAACAACTAGTAACTGTTTTCCATCAAACATCTCAATATCAGTTAGAATTAAAAGTTCATTTAACCGACAGTAAAAAAACCAAAACCAGAGTCTAATCAAACAAGTCAACAACTAACAATAAACACTACACAAATTGTTGTAAGAGATTGTCTTTAAAGAGATGGTCTCAATTGGACCGACCCTAATGATTTTATAAAAAAAAAAATATAAAAACGGAAAATATAGTGTAACTGCATACTTACTCAATAGTGTTTTAGGATACCTCAAGTAGGTATTCAGGAAACGTCAAGTAGCGGTTCACAGTATATTATGTAGATGTTTTAAACATGCTGAAGTTGTCAAATAGGTATTATATACTGTAAGTGTTAAGGTTATTTGTTGTAACAGTTTAACTTATGTGGTGTAGGTGCTTAGGTTATTTGTTGTAGGTGTTTTTGTTATGTGATATAGGTATTTTTGTTATGTGATGTAGGTGTTTAGGTTATTTGTTGTATGTGTTTATAATATGTGTTGTAGGCATAGTTAACAGAATTTCGATTCTGATCTACGATAATACGATGTTACGATCCAAAAAAGGTGATCGATCCGAATCGTAGATAGGATCTTAATGTGGTAAAATCGTATGATCCTACTTAGCTCAAGAATGTAGGTAGTAGGATTATAACACGATTCTATGATCCTACACAACAACAAAAAATAAGGAGGTTTTAGACACTTGTTTTTAGACGCTAAAGCAGATGTCTAAAAAAAAGCGGAGTTGTTTGACAGTTTAATCTAGATAGCGAAAAGCGTCGAAAAGTATAAGGTAAAAAGCGTCTAAAAAACAAAAAAAAAAGGTGATATTTATCCCCTAAATAACTGGAAAACCCAAATGATAAAAAATAGGCAAAATTATAAGAAACTACCTAATCTATACCCCTTTTTTTAAAAACTAGCTTATGTAAAAGTTTTTGCAAAAACCTACCTTATATAATACAAATCTTTGCAAATGACTAACTTTTAACGGATTTCGTTTGTTTACCGTTACTTTTGGCCGTTGACCTTCACGTGAGTCTCACGTGACTTTAAAAATCTTTCCTTGTTCTTCAATGAGGGTCCTTCTTCTTCTTCTTCAGAAGCTTTAACCCCATTGATGCAATTGACTGAAGAAGAAGTTACTTTGGAGGATGTAATTCTTCTTCAATGAGGGTCCTTCTTCTTCTTTTTCTTCTTCTTCTTCTTCTTCAAGTTCTTCAGTTTGTCTAAATTTCAGGATGAGGAAGAAAAATTCAAAGCGAGTTTGACGAGAAGAAAGTTAGGGTTTAGGGAAAGACAGGTTCTGATTTCAATTTGTTTATCTTACTTGATGCAATTTATTTGTGGCAAGATTTAAAGAAAGTTAGGGTTTAGATATAATTTGAAATTTCAGATTTTTTTTGAATATAATGACAATTTAATTAGTTAATATGTAAGATTTGATTTTTAGTGTTTTCGATTTCAAAATCCTGTTTGGTAGTAAATCAGGTTGTTTAGGGTTTTCGATTTTTATTAACAGTTTGGGGAATTTGAATGTTATTACTTCATTGACTTTGAAAGATGAATTTTGAACAGTACCTTCTTTCTTTTCCATTTTCCCATCCCTTTTCCTAATCTTTTAGAAAGCTTTATTTTGTGCTTTTTCCCATTTTTTCATTCCCTTTTTTTCATCTTTCAGAAAGTTTTCCCCCTCTCCTTTAACTTCAATTCCTCCATATCTCATATTTCCAAGGGACAATTTAAAACCCCTTTCTGCACTTTCTTTTTTATTATTGCTTTTATTGATTTCAGATAAAAGATATAGAGGAATTGAATCAATGCGGTTAAAGCTTCTAAAGAAGAAGGACCCTAATTGAAGAAGAATGAAAGATTTAATAAGTCTGAGACTCACGTGATGGTCAATGGGTGAAATTAACAGTCAACAAACGAAATCCGTTAAAAGGTAGTCATTTGCAAAGATTTGTATTATATAAAGTAGTTTTTTGCAAAAGATTTTACATAAAGTAGTTTTTTAAAAAATGGTATAAATTAGCTACTTTCTTATAATTTTGCCTAAAAAATAAAATAAACCTCCAAAAGGGCATTACTAAAGACTTTTTTTTTATCATATCACCAACAAGTAAAAAAAGCATAAATCAGCCGAAAACACACACTAAAAGTCATTACCCAAAAAAAACAACTCTAAATTTTGATAATTTAATATGGCAAGTTTCAAATATATGATAACACCAATAATAATAATAATAATAATAACAATAATAATAATAATAATAATAATAATAATAATAATAATAATAATAATAATAATAATAATAATAATAATGGGTGTAGGTGCTCAACTTGTTGCTCTGCTCTGTACAACTTCTTGTAAAAATTTCTTTCTATAATAATAATAATAATAATAATAATAATAATAAAGGGTTTGTTGGGCTCTCTATTGTTTTGGTTTTTTTCTAGCCAATGTTGTTTTCTTTGTGGAGTTGGTTTTTGGTTTTGCATTTTTGACCACTTTGTAATTTGTTTTTGAAGCAATAAAACATCTTTTCCAAAAAAAAATAATAATAATTAATTTAAAAAATAATAATTTGAATGTTTTTAAAAGTAGGGTATATTTAGATGAACTAAAGGAAATCGAGTGAAGGAAGATGAATAATTGTAGGGATGAAGGATCTTATATTCCCATATATAACTAATAAAATCTCAAAAGTTAAAAAGAATTGAAGGGAAAACTATCATATCCATTATCCTCTCTTCTTTTGATGTTTTCGCTCCAAAATAAACAAAAATATTTTCTCGTCTCTTCTTTTGCCTCTCCGCTCCTCTTCCCCTTTCCTTCCTTTCTTTCCTTTCTTTCTTTCTTTCTTTCTTGATCATTAATCATAAATTTATTTATGATGCAGGAATCTTTACAAAGATTACCAAGATAGAAAAGTTGATCATGGGGTGGTTGACATTCAATGGTCTACTCCTTTTAACCCTTGAGTTATATTTGGTCTTCAAACCACATTTCTATAAGGATGACACTGGAAATATTTTTGCTGAAATGTGTAATTCTATATTATTCAATTATTTCTTTTTAATTTATTTTAATTTATTTATTATAGAAAAGTCTATATATGTCAATTTCAAAAAAAAAAAATTTAAAATATGCTATTTTTATATATGATAGAAAAGAGTATAGCAAAGGTGATTACCGATATCTTCATCTTGATCCCACAACAGTAGCTCGTGAAGCTATTTCAGTTTTTATTGTAGGTCCTACCAACCTTTTAGCAGTGTAAGTAATTTAATTTTCCTTTAATTTATAGTCATTTTCCCTTGATGTACTTGAAATTGTAAACATTACGATTTAGTTGTTCCACTTTCCAATTTGATTTTGTTACAAAATCGAACGCAACTACAGAATGAAAGTAGAGAGGAACAACGACTTACAAATACGCGTCAACAAGCAACAATGTGTATTTAGTTAGTGTGAATTATTGGAGGAAAGTAGAGAAAAACTATGGAAATAAGCAAGAAGAGAGATAATGTGAGAAAAGTGTTTACTTGCTTTCTTACTTGAAAATGAGTATAAAGTACCTTTTATATAGGGGAAGAAAGATGCCAAATAATAATGGCAACTATTAAAGAGTCACAACCTTTAGCCTTTCATCTACTCATATCTTCTAACTATTAGTTAATCTAATTGATCTAGTCTTAATGAAGATTCATATACTCTAATTATTCTAGGCTTCTGGAAAACCTTATCAAATGTAAGAAACTAAAAGTCTCACTCCTCCTTGAGGCTTTTGGTTTTCATTCCAAGTAAGCCTCTAAGTTTCTCAAATCTGCCTTTCGAAAGTGGTTTAGTGAAAATGTTTACTAACTGACCTTCTCCATCAATCTCGACTAACTTGACTTCATAACTATCTAAGCTTCTCTGACAAAATTATACTTGACCTTGATATGCTTTGACTTTCGATGAAGGATAAGATTCTTAGAAAGTGTTATCGCAGAATTTCTGTCATAGTGAATGACGATATCTCCTCCTTGAACTTCGCAAATATCAGACATAATCTTTTTAAGCCATACTGCTTGATTTGCAGCTTCACAAGCTATAATGTATTCTGCTTTTGTTGTAGATTGGGATATAGTACCTTGCTTCTGAGATGACCAAGGAAATACTCAATTTCCTAGTTTAAAAGTGTAACTAGAGGTGATTTTCATATCATTAAGAGACCTGCCCAATCACTGTCTGTGAAACCAACTACTCTTGGACTATTAGTCATGGCTTCAAACTGAACAACATAGCCTAATATACGTACCCTTCAAATATCTTAAGAGTCTCTTTGCTGCTCCTAGGTGAAGGTAGTAAGGACTTTGCATGACAAGTAACTTGCTGCAAACGTTATGCCGGGCATTGTTGCATTTAGATAAAGTAAGCTACCTATCATACTTCTGTAGATTCTCTGATCTTCTTTCTCTTGTCCATCATTTTTGCCCAACTTTTCATTTGCTTGAAGTGGAGTTGTGACAGAATTACAATTCTCTAGCATGAACTTCTTCAGTTAGCATTTTGCGTATTTCTTCTGGCAAATGAAGATTCCTTCTAAACTTTAATGAACTTCAATTTTGAGAAAAGTTTTAAGAAATTGAAGATATGTCATTTCAAATTTTTTGCATAATTTTTTTCTTGAAATCTGAAATCAATTCCTTATTATTGCCTGTGATAATTAAATCATTCAAATATAAGGAAAGAGTTAGTATATCCTTTCTTGTGCTTCTTCACATACAGTGTATGCTCACTTGAACTTTTCTCATACCCTTGTTGAGTGAAGTAATCATCAATTCTATTGTACCAGGCTCTTGGAGTTTGTTTAAGACCGTACAAAGATTTTTTTTCAGCTTCAATACTTTGTCACTTTGCCTTTTTGCTTCAATTCCTAGGGGCTGCTGAACATAGATCTCTTCTTCCAGATGTCCATTTAGGAATAGTGACTTTCCAGCCTTCTGATCTACCTTCCACCCCTTTGAGGCAGCTAGAGCTAAGATTGCTCGGATTGTGTCATGCCTTGAGATGGGTGCAAACGTCTTATTGTAATCTATGTTGAACTGTTGAGAATAGCCTTTGACTATAAGTCTTTCTTTATACTTTGAAACAAAACCATCTGGATTAGTCTTGATCTTGTAAATCTACTTTACTCTAATGACTTTCTTATGCGATGGCTTCTTAACTAGCTCCCACGTCTCATTCTTCTTAATCATTCAAATCTCTTCTTCTATAGCAGCTTTCCACTCCGGATACTGAATTGCTTCATGAACATTTATGGGTTCAATGATTGCTATGTGGGATGACTCCTCAATCTCATCAACTTTTGGAAATCAAGCGTATAATTTTGTGAAATTCTTTCCTCTTGGACCAGTTGCATTTTTTTTTGATTCCGATTCGAGAGTTCTGGTTTTGACTAGAGTACTTGGAAACTGAACTTTTAGTTCCGACTGATCATGTAAAATTGGCTCACCAATAGGAGGAACAACGATTTTATTTTTCTTCTCTTCTCATCCCGTGTCCCAATTCCACGATGATTCCTCATCAGCGGTAACATCTCTACTTATTACGATTTTCTCAGTTTCAACGCTGAATATTCAGTAACCTTTAGACTGAGAACTATAGCAAGATAGATTCCTTTCTTTGTGTTGTCATCTAACTGAGGCCTCTTCTGATCTGGAACAACATAATAACAAAGACTGCCAAAAATTTTAAAATGCTTGACCGAGGGTTTTTGATCGAATCACACTTCAAAAGATGTCATATTTTGAATTGTTTTTCTCAATCCTTAATTCTGCAAATACATAGAAGTGTAAACAACTTCTGCCCAAAACTTCTTCAGAAGCCCCTTATCCGTGAGCATTGATTTTGCCATCTTCATCACTGTGCGATTCTTTCTTTTTGAAACTCCATTCTACTAAGGCGTATAACCAACTGTGAGTTGTTGATCAACACCTTCATCTTCACATAACTTGTTGAATTGGTCTTATGCATCCCATTCATGCTCTGATACCAATTGTTATGAATTATTAGAGGAAGGAAGAGAAAAACTATGGAAATAAGCTAGAAGAGAGATAATGTAAGAATAATTTTTACTCGCTTTCTTATTGAAAATGAGTACAAAGCACCCTTTACATAAGGATAAGAAATATGCCACATAATAATTGTAAATATTGAAGAGTGATAACCTTTGGTCTCTACTCATATGTCCTAACTATGAATTACTCTAATTGATATAGTCTTAATAAGAATTCATCTACTTTAATTAATCTAGACTTCATGACAAACTTATTAAATGTGGGAGACTAAAAGTCTCCTTTACTAACATTCGTAAACAACACTAAAAATGAGGAAGATAAAAATTTTAGTATCTTTTAATGCCAGTCTAGTTTTACGTGTGTGCAAGATGTTAGACCGCACAGAACTTGCAAAATTAAGGGGTTTTAAGTAGTTACTGATGATAACAATGTTGTAAAATTGACTAGTAGGTAAAAATTGCTAGTTTATTCTTAAGTCTAAGGTTGAAAACTTATGACCCCATATGAAAAAAATTGCTATTTTATGCATGTAATACATTGAACTTTGATAAATAATATTATATCAAGTCCAACTTCATATATTATGTTCGCTTTGACGAACTTTAAAATTCGTTTTCATCTAGTAGCTAGGTCTCTATATATTCATTAAATATTTTTTTTACTTATTTTATATCAGTTTTATTTCTTATTTATTTTAAATTTATATACTTAATTTATTTTAATATTAATTTGATTTAAGTATTTTGAATTTATTTTTTAAAATTACTCTTTTTAAAAAGTCATTACAATGGGTAAAAACAACGTATATTATCTTTGAAAAAGTCTTGTAAGGATTTGATCTACATTATTTTAGTATGCCTTTATCATTTTTACTTGACAAGTACAATCATTGGGAAATTATTGTTATTGTTAAGTTGGTGCACATTTAAATAATATGGACTCATTCTAAGCTAGACTTTTACATTATCTTTTGGATTTTCCTATTAGAAAAATTGGCATACGCGAACTCATTTAGACTAGATTCTCAAACTAGGCGTCTCATAACCTTGAGGTGTGTTTTTGAAATAAAATGTTAAAAATGGTAAAATAACGTTAAATGTTTTATTGGTTTGCATGTTTGGAAAATTAGCTTGTGAAAAGCACTAAAAAAAACTTACTATGTTTTTTGTCACCAATTTGTCGTCAAAATGGATTCAAATCAAAAAATGTTCTCCATTTTTTTAAAATTAAAAACAAAAAATGACAATTTTGTTATATGTACCTATTAATTTTATTTATATTTCTTTTCATAAATATTTTTATAAATCATAGTTAAGATTAATTATAATTTTATTTATTTTCATAAATGTAATGAGGTATCTTAGATATGTCTCCGATAGCTCATATGGTTGCTAGATGGGAGACTGGTAATACCAACAAAAAAAGTGTGTATAGCTCCTTTTCTTGGATACCTTTAAACTTTGGTTGAGCTCGATTTGAGCTAGTTGTATCTATAGGTTTACCTAAAAAAAATATCTCCAGCCTCCTCTTTAAATGTTTATTTTATTATTATTCAACAATATAATAATAAAATAACTCTCACTCATGAGAACAAATTTTCAAGACAATTTTCCGACAAAAAATAAAGATCACTCACAATACTAATGCAAAGAAAAGAAAGCTCTCTTGGTATGTATAGACCTTACTCATTGTTGTATGTTGTATCATGAAATTATAAGTCTTTTATATAGAGGGCATAAAACGTTCTAAAACCACACAATATCTCAACAATAATACATCAATAATTCAGAGATCAACAGTATCTTTGGTGATGATTCTTAAAAAAATAAAGAAAAGAAAGTTTTTTTTTTATATATTTGTATATACACCATTTTTGCAGGTTTGCTATAGCAAGTCACAAGTCCTATAAACATATTCTTCCATTAACAGTGTCTTTGGTAGAGATATATGGTGTTGTCATTTTTATCATGACTGCCATTTTAGAAAGAAATAATTTTTCTTCAAGTCAATATTATTACTATGCATACTTTGTTGGAGCAAATTTTCCTTGGGCCTTAATACCATCACTCATATTTATTAGATCTTGGAAGATGATATGTGAAATACAAGGTACAAACAAGATAAAAGTTCAATGAAGCCAAATGTAATTCTAAAGTATGTGATATGTTGTTGGAAAAT